>NC_071266.1:19233665-19511165 GCF_023375685.1 Ictalurus furcatus
AGGCTACAATAATGTACAGTATTACACAGTACAGTATTCAAAAGGTCTGAGCTCAATGTCCAGAACTGTTTTATGAACTAATATATATAATATATATATATATATATATATATATATATATATATATATATATATAATTTGATATTTAATGCTATCACATGATAGCTACAGTACTATGCAACACTTTGGCATTCCTCACCAAATGGCATATTTTGTTGATTTCTGAAGTGAAAAGAAGTAAACACAACCTTTGCAGCAAATCTATTTTTAAAAAATATGCAAATGTTAACGCAGTTACTTTATATTTGATGAACTTAAAAATAATAGAAAAAATGATTGTGACATTTGCAAAAGTTTGCAGTCTCTACTAAGTCAGTAACACCCCCTTTTCAGATTCAGCTTGCGTTTCTTGAAGTAGCTCATGGTGGATTTTGAGGTACATTTTAGATCATAGTCCTGGTGTAAAAGCTAATTAATTTACACCTTCAGTTTCTTGATTGACTGAGTCACATTTGCTGATATTAATTGGAATCCATTCTACCATCTATCTGTGCAGTGTTTCCTGTGCAATTGGCTGACAAACAAACCAAAAGCATAACAGATCCACCCTCATTCTTAACAGTTGCCAAATTTTCTTTTCATCACATGGTACTCCCCCCTAAACATACCGTTGATGATTGTTGATTTTTACTTCATCAGTACATAGTACTTGCTTCCAAAATGCCTCTGGGTTACAAAGACTATTTTTTGTATACTTTAGACGTTGACTTTTGTGATGAGGTTGCAGGTAAGGCTTCCTTTTGATGACTCTTCCATGCAGATCATGTTTGTGCTAGCGATGCTGCAGAACAGTGCTCCACCACTCCTATGTCAGCTAAACATTTCTGCAGGTTTAGCACATGGGCAGTTCTATCTGAGAGCTTTCCCGGCCTCAGGTCTTGCTTTGACTTCCACAATTCCCCTTATCTGCCATTTCTAATTGACATTTTGGACAGTGGAAATTGCAAGCAAAAATTTCCTTGATATCTTTTTATAGGCTTGCCTTGCTTTGTAGACATCAATTACATTCATTTGCAGAGACTCAGCAGCTGCTAAGAAAAGCCGATAGTTGCTGGGTGTTATCACAAAGTTCGAAAAGTCAGAGAGTTTATTATACTCTGGAATTGTCTTCAGCAGACAATTCCTAATGACAATTCTTGACCCAATTATGCTATAATTATTATTAATTATTATAATTCTTAATTAATTAATAAAAAATTTTCACTTCAAAAATCAACAAAATATGTGATTTGGCCAGAGATGCACAACTGTTTGATCACAACAGTATACCTCTAACAACACTGTATCAATCTTCAATAAATATATATCCAATAAAAATAACAATATCCAATAAAGGTACAGCAATGATAATGCATATATTATAAGCATCCATGCATTATAATTAGAATTAGATATAGTATACTACACTACCAGCTCAAGGAAAGGGTTTCTTCATTTTATAATGTTTTTTCTCTACTTTTAGAATAATCAATCCATACAGTACGAGTTTTTTTTTGTGATTTTGCTGCGGCTTTTTAAAACTGGTGAAATTGCAATTGTACAAAATTGTTTTGCAATGATTTTTGTTGGTAAATAAGACCTTTTAGCTGTACTCATGTTCGATGCACGTGAATCGAAGAGGGCTTTGGCTGAATGCACGTTGTCATGACATCACATGACGTGTCTTGGCCCAAATCTGCATAAAATCAGAGGGAGTTTTGAAAAATTGCAAGCTCCTTCGAATATTGCGGAGTTTGCTTGATTTTGCGTTCATTTCTGCCATTTTATATTTTTTATATTACAACTATTTTATATATTAAATTGTTATCACTATTCCTAACCAATCAGCTTCTTGTACTTGTTGAGGACTTGTCTTCTGCTCCGAAGAACTAAAGGTAAAATACTTGTTCAGGAAACTCAATTTAGTGAACTGAACTAAAAAAAGAGTAACAAACACTTGTTCTTGTGACTACAAGTAACTATATTTAAGTAACTAGTTACTTTAAGTACCTTCCCTCTGGCTACTACTTTGTCTTAGAAACTAATTTTAACTATGTTGAAAAATATATATTTAGTATCTAGTGTGCCAAAATTTTTCACTGATGGAGCATGGTGTCACTTATTCAGATAAATCCCTAATTCACCTGTGGATTTCGCCAACAGCTAAAATATTTTTTTTGTCTCAGTCTTAAACAATGTATTTCTGCATAGTATGTCTCAGTTTTATATTAGTTATTGATCAAAGATAAAATAAACCCAGTTCTTGCTGGCAGACCCAGACTTCTGGATCCCGCTGACAACTCAATGACGCAACGCTTTTACCCGACAGACAGAAAATTGTGCAATCTCAGTAACCTTGATATCTCGGATCTTCTGCCTTTCAAACAGGTCTATTGTCTCCTCGAGCTGGCGAGTCGTGCGTGTGGCGTCCATCGTGGCTCGCTGCAGCTCGCTCTCAGCCTGTCACGACACAACTGACAGTCACGATGCAGAACTAACTGTTCACACATGCAGTCTGTTCATGTACTGTGGAGTTCATGTCAGGAAATTAGACCAGTTCTGAGCTCACTACCAAGTGCTCTGTAATTTGCCGTAATTCTGCACAACCGGCATATATTCATTTCAAATGTGAAGGCCCACCTGTGACTGTGAAAAGCTGTTAAGGAAATCTCTTTACAGGAATAAAGTTATAAACAGGCTACTGTTATTATTCATAGAAATAAACATAATAAGCCTTTTTTCCTCCAATATGTTAGTAAAACCTAACATTATGTTACAATGCTACTCTGACCTAACATGCCTAAAAAGCCAATGCTTTTGCAATAATTATTAGACAAAATTGGCTACTAAAGAACCAAAGAAGTCCCTCTAGGCAGCGGCAGCCCTGCTTTGGTTGTTTGTTTGCACCATGCATATCACAAACATTAACAAATAAAAAATTTAAACCCTCATTATGTCATTAAACACTTTTAACCAGGTCAGGAGAGAAAGTGTGGAAAAGCAGCCTTGCTCTCTTCTATGTGGAATACTTATATAAAATGACCGAATGCAATTACTACATAGCAGTCACACTGAATATGCGCTTTTTTTCCCTTCGCACTGGTCTCGGTCCTACACAGGCTAAGAGTTTCAATAACGGCAGCAACAAGAGAGAAGTAAAATGTTGAAACTGGGAGTTTCGATCGATGATATGCATGAACATTTATAAATGAAAGCATTCAGGCTACACCGTGTCTTCAGCTCCTGCATGAAAAGTGAAATTATCTTAACAAGTTGACTTTAGTCTCGTATTACAAATTGTTTTATGGAAGTGTGCGTAAAGTCAAAACAGTATAACCTGTTGACTGTTGGCTTGTTCAGATGAATGGTAATGCAATTCCTATGTGCATGATTTAGTCTAGAGAAGAGATTCATTTGAATCTTCAAATTTGCTGTATCATTATGTAAATTTGTCTAATTCCTTATTTGTTATTTATGCAATGTAGGATCTAATGGGTTTCATGAGATGAATGTTCTCAACTGTAGACTCAGACTGCCTGTTTTCTTCTAATAAACCCATCCACCTTTGAGGGGTTTTTTTTTATGGCTTATTAGATTCATGGCCTGGTGCAATTCAAGCCTGAACCTGCAGCATTTGTTCATGTGTAGTAGGCCAGATTAAAGAAAAAAGGAGCAGGAAGGAAGGATACAATGATCTGTCTGTCAGAGGGGTTCCTCTGTCTCGTTCTCTCCAGCTGCTGTATCTGCTTTGCTTCTCGGTTCCTGGCACTCTGGGTAAGTTTCAGGTCCTCCTGTGGGTTCAAGGAAAATGTGAGGAACAAACTGTGAAGAAAGATGGTGTTGCTTTACATTCTGCCCCCCCCAAAAAAAAATCTATAAATAATTTAGCTAAATCAGGTTGAACTATTTACCCACCTTACACTTAAGTAGCTATTTAACTAATTAAAATAAGTCACAATACTTTTACAAGTGAACAATGGCATGGTCACAAAAAGCTAACACGAACACTATGCAAAGGCAATCAAGAACAGTAAGCAATCTACAAGGTATCAGTAGATATGAGCAATAAACCTCTTAAGAAACCGTATTATTTTTACGGAAAGTATCCTATGCTATAGAAAGCACTCCAAGTATTCTATAAAAGAGTTGTGAAGGTGGTTCTCGTTTTTGCATTTTCACTCATACTTGGTGTCTGAAGCAATCTGTGAAAGCACACTAAACCATATAGATATTTACAGCAGGGTGAACTCCATCACAGACACAGTAAAGAGAGAGACACTACTGGTGCACTTAGATGAGGCTATTTACTAGCAAATAATAGCAGAAAATGACTAGAAATGAGGAAACAAGAATATCCACTAGAGTGCAGACACCAATACCACAAAAAAAAATTCCATTTCAGATAAATGACAGGACAAAAAAAATGACAGGAAAGCTTAAAGTGTGAAGAAAGGAAAGAAAAGCTAATGCACACTCTGGATGACACTTAAGATGATATAGGCTAACTGCCTTAAATGTGATATGTGTAGAAAAGCATCTAGATTGCTTGTCGATCTACAGGGTAAACACACAAAACACACTATTAAGATAGGGTAGGATTTTAAAAGGCTAAAATCTGTCCGCATATTTGTCAGTATCCAAAGGAATGTTCACTTTTAGGCATTCATGACACTTGAAGAGTGCAGACACCCTTTCAAATGAAACCAAAAATGGTGCAGCAAAGACACTGTCAGTAAATTTTTTCTACTTTAGCATTAATTGTCTAAATACGTATGGTCACTCAGAAATGTTAGTTATTCCAGGCAGTGCAGTGTTACAATGCTATAAAGATACAGTTAACGTAGAACTGCAGAAATGAGAAACAAACCACGAGTTATGTATGTAACTGTGGTCAGTAGTGAGAACCACCTGGGCGATGCAGCATTTGCAATAAATACTGATATTGTATAGTCAAATTCCTTTCCCAGGAAATTTCTCACCAAATTCTTGCAGGTTTGACATCACAAACAAATGACAAGGAACCCTGGTAGTTATTCAGGATTCATAACCCAGTTGTGTACAATGGAAGATAAGAACATAAATAACATATGGCAACAGATATGAGGTCTGAGGTTTAGATTGCTGGGTACCAGCATGTCCCTCGATCCCGGTTAAAAACAAAGGGGGACACAGTTTTTTCAGTTGCCACCCCTCGTTTATGGAATCAATTGGCACTGGATATCCGCCTTGCACCTTCAATTACCACTTTTAAAAAGAGGCTTAAAACATATCTCTTCTCCCAGGAGTTTTAATCAAATTTTTACTATTGTCTGTCTTTATTTGGTTTTATTCTGTTTTCTAGTTTACTTTTCTTTACACTGTTCAGCACTTTGGTCAGCTTTGCTGTGTTAAATGTACTTTATAAATAAAATTTACTTACTTACTTACCAGGCACTGCAAGAAACACTCTACAGATTTGCATTGGAATGGAAGGTCAATCAATTGATTCACAAAATTTAATGATATGACCTTGGGTTAGGAATTCAAGATTCAACCACAAGGTCACCCCAGAGTTATATGGCCAACAACGCATGCAATGCAAGCTTATCACCAGCACAATCACTTGTTGCCAAAGTGATACTAGCAGAAGGGAGTCACCTATTTCCCTTTTGTAGAGCAATTGCTTTGTTGGGGTCTGATATCTACAAGCTGAATCTCAAAAGGTTGGGAGTCACCAAGAGAACTGAAGTTGGCTTCCATGCAATATCAGGGCCCCCTGATCTGATATAGCCAACGCCAGATGGGCGACGTTTTTGGCCATAAGCCGTCCTGCTCTCGGGGGAACGTGTTCCATGTAGCTCTTTAGTAAAAGGTTTATGGCTTGCCCCATGAAATACTGGGGAGACTCACACATCTGCGAGGCGGCGGGACCCTTGGAACATGGAACGGAGTTGCTGTGGCCTAAAAGTTATGCAATGACAGACATGCTGGTTGTCATGATACTGAAACCTGAACGCTTTAATTTAGGAAATGTTTGGCTGCTGGCCTAAAGAGAATACACAGCGTTCACATGTACAGCATAGAAGACTGTGTTAACGGCACCTGGTGCTATGCATAAACCAGGCTGGTGGAGAGTTGACACATATCCTGGCCTAGGTCCTGGCCCACTGTGAGGAGTGAGGTGTTGATCAACCCCCTCTCAGAGGGATCCGATTCTGTAAATTGGAGTCACTGCTCCAAAGCGAACAGTAAGATACATGGTGCAACAGTGCATTAAGTTCTCCACTGAGACCACCTGCAAATGTGATTACTTAGAACAAGCAGCACACTGGGTACTACAGTGCATCCGGAAAGTATTCACAGCGCTTCACTTTTCCCACATTTTGTTATGTTACAGCCTTATTCCAAAATGGATTAAATTCATTATTTTCCTCAAAATTCTACAAACAATACCCCATAATGACAACGTGAAGGAAGTTTGTTTGAAATCTTTGCAAATTTATTAAAAATAAAAAACAAAAAAAGCACTTGTACATAAGTATTCACAGCCTTTGTTCCAAACTTTGTTGAAGCACCTTTGGCACCAATTACAGCCTCAAGTCTTTTTGAGAATGATGCTACAAGCTTGGCACACCTATTTTTGGGCAGTTTCTCCCATTCTTCTTCGCAGGACCGCTCAAGCTCCATCAGGTTGGATGGGGAGCATCGGTGCACAGCCATTTTCAGATCTCTCCAGAGATGTTCAATCGGTTTCAAGTCTGGGCTATGGCTGGGCCACTCAAAGACATTCACAGAGTTGTCCTGTAGCCACTTTTTTGTTATCTTGGCTGTGTGCTCAGGGTCGTTGTCCTGTTGGAAGATGAACCTTCGCCCCAGTCTGAGGTCCAGAGCGCTCTGGAGCAGGTTTTCATCAAGGATGTCTCTGTACATTGTTGCATTCATCTTTCCCTCAATCCTGACTAGTCTCCCAGTTCCTGCTGCTGAAAAACATCCCCACAGCATGATGCTGCCACCACCATGCTTCACTGTAGGGATGGTATTGGCCAGGTGATGACTGGTGCCTGGTTTCCTCCAGACATGACGCTTGCCATTCAGGCCAAAGAGTTCAATCTTTGTACAATCTTTGGTCTGAGAGTCCTTCAGGTGCCTTTTGGCAAACTACAGGCGGGCTGTCATGTGCCTTTTACTGAGGAGTGGCTTCCGTCTGGCCACTCTACCATACAGGCCTGATTGGTGGAGTGCTGCAGAGATGGTTGTTCTTCTGGAAGGTTCTCCTCTCTCCACAGAGACACGCTGGAGCTCTGTCAGAGTGACCATCGGGTTTTTGGTCACCTCCCTGACTAAGGCCCTTCTCTCCCGATCGCTCAGTTTGGCCGGGCGGCCAGCTCTAGGAAGAGTCCTGGTGGTTCCAAACTTCTTCCATTTACGGACGATGGAGGCCACTGTGCTCACTGGGACCTTCAATGCTGCAGAAATGTTTCTGTACCCTTCCCCAGATCTGTGCCTCAATACAATCCTGTTTCAGAGGTCTACAGACAGTTCCTTGGGCTTCATGGCTTGGTTTGTGCTCTGACATGCATTGTTAACTGTGGGACCTTATATAGACAGGTGTGTGCCTTTCCAAATCATGTCCAATCAACTGAATTTACCACAGGTGGACTCCAATCAAGTTGTAGAAACATCTCAAGGATGATCAGTGGAAACAGGATGCACCTGAGCTCAATTTTGAGTGTCATGGCAAAGGCTGTGAATACTTATGTACATGCGCTTTTTTTGTTTTTTATTTTTAATAAATTTGCAAAGATTTCAAAAAAACTTATATCACGTTGTCATTATGGGGTATTGATTGTAGAATTTTAAGGAAAATAATGAATTTAATCCATTTTGGAATAAGGCTGTAACATAACAAAATGTGGAAAAAGTGAAGCGCTGTGAATACTTTCCGGATGCACTGTATGGTACTGGTACCATAAAGTTCTATGAAAGAGAACTATGGGTACTATGCTATGTCTAGGACTACTCAATCCAACTCAGGCTGCCACCATTCTTAGTAGCTGCCATGGCTAATTTAAAGCCTGCCTCAGCATCATTGAGCTAGCAGAGACAGACCCAGACCCTTTTTCAGACATTGCTGAGGTCAGAGTTCTATAGTTTGACTGCTAGGTCATTGTCAGCCTGAAAGAATCTCCTGGACATAGCAGTAGGACTAGGAGACTAGGAGAAGTACGACTAGGAGAAGTATGTAGAGAAGGATGACTAGTTATTGTGCTACTGTTCTCAGCAGTGAACAGTGCGTGGCATGGTGAGGAACAACCACTCAATCATGTTAGCGATAGAAGCCCAGTAGTCTGCTAGATGGGAGACGTGGAATACTTGGAGATGCAAGACTGAGGGAGAAGCTGACCAGTGAGGAAAAAGAGAGGTAAATGCCACATACAGAGTGGAGAGGGAAAACTACAAGTTTAAAATCTGAAGACTTTTCTGAAGTAAAATTTCTAAATTCACACCTATGCTATCTCTATATGAGGATCAAAACCCTCATTTGAGAAGATATCCAGAGCATGGCTGTGGGCCCCTGAGGAATGAAGAACAATCATCTATAGTTGTGAAGGTTTTAGTTATCCAGGATAAAAATGTCTTGAAGTTGTAAGTGACTTTTATGCTTTACATATATGTATGCATGCATGTATGTATGTACAGTATGTATAATCTTATGTATTAGAAATCTGCAAGACTATCAAGTCCAGTCCCTTATGTATAATTAGTCAGCTGATACAAGACAATATTATATAGCCCATATATCATACATACAGCTAATACTTAAGCTTGCCTCTGGGCAAATTTTAAGCATACTGAATGTAAAAGCTAATTACTAATATCATAGCCATAAAATACAGATCATATGTGAGTAATTACTTTCTATTTAATCATCTAGTACTTTTCACTCCAAGGTGGAGAAACAAGTAGAAATAATATATTTGGTTGTTAATAATTCAATCATAACCATCAACTTTATTGTGTGTATCTTTTCGTGACCGTTGATTTTGCTCCTGCTAGCTTGAAACCTGTGTTTACTAAGTGTTTTTACTGTGTAATAAAAGCATGGCTTGACACATACTCTGTCAATATGTTTTTCAAGACAAAAACGTAATAAAAAAAAAGGTTTTTAAACATACATTGCATAATAATAGATCGATAATGTGATTATCTATTAGAAATATTCTAAAGCAGACTTTCTTTGATGAAGTGTTCTAGGGTTACCTCAGCCGATTGAATAGTCCTGTCCCATGTGTTTCATCATTATCAAAATAATGTAATACTGCCCTCATGTGATCATTTTGAGTAAGAGGTGAGGTGTCTAATGTGTTTATGATTTACACTTACAGATGTTTAGATGGATCCAAACTTACCCTTTTCAGTTTCACAATAGTACCATAAGCTTTCAGAGGCTCAACCACTTTGGCATCAAGTCTTTCCACCTGTGAGCAATGATTATACATAAAAATAATAATTCTACAGTGGAAATGGAAGACATATTTTCTAAGGAGCTTTGGCACAATACAACTAAATACATAATTATTGGCACCCTTCATAAAAATGACCAAATATTTCATTATATAATGAGTAACATGCAATGAGTGATAATTTAGGATCAAACAAGTCCATTTATTTAATGCATTTATTCCCCTTAAGTACTGCAATTCTTTAATGTGAACCTTTATAAACAAACGAACAAAAGGTCTACACCACCGCAACTAGCATTTAGTAAGAAATAACAACACTGAACCTCCTACATAGTTGAACGTACTTGTAGAGGTATCTTGGAAACTCCAACACAACACATTTCAAGATGCTTAGTTAATATTCTTAGTTTAGATCATCTGCCTGGTCCTGTTAAATTCTCAGGAAGGATTTACAGTATTTTATGTAACGCTTTCTAAAGGCATGGGCCTCTGAAACTGTCATCTTTGAGGTCTTGTTTTTGCCTCCCTCACTGTACTTTTATTTATTTATTTAATTCATTACTTGACTTGTGCAGGTCAACTGGCTGTTTTGCATCAATACTTTTTTTTTTTTTAACGATAATTTGTTTGCGTTTCGTTATGTGTGACCACGTTTGTCTAATACTGCTGAGGTTTGGTTGTGTAAGCAATTTCGCCAATCATCATGTGAATGTTTTTTTTGTCCATGCTCTTGAAGGATGGCAACAATTCTGGACTTGACTATTAGATACAAGATAAGATATTTAATGTAATATAATTGTTATGAACACACTTGGGCATGTCTGTAGTCCTGAAGTGTGGCAAGCTGATCCGCAAAATGCTTCAGTCCATTTTTCAGGTTGGGTGTCTCCATGTCTGCGTAGTGGCCAATCTCTCGGACCAGCAGGTCAGCCTTGTCCCTCAGCCGTGCTGTTTTACGCACGTATGCCGCAAAAATCTGGCACAGCTCCCCAAAATGTTTCTCCACATGGGTGATGCTCTCCTGGATCTGCTTGGTCTGGGTGTCTCTTTAATAAACAACATGAGGAAGAAAGGCAGCACTGTATCAATTGTTGCACAAAGCTTTAAGTCATGCATTATAAATCTTAAGCTATTATGATTCACTGTGAATACCACTAACATGGATGCACAGTTAGATGATGCCATTTTGCAGTAACTTTGACATCTAATAGGACTGAAATAAATAAATAATTCTCAGTTTGATAGTTGCTTGTTAATTAGTTATCAACTAAACGGACTGCAATAATATTTCAAAGCGTAAAAAGCATAAACATTACGAAAGCAGCTGGTGTAAAACTAATTAAAGAAACATTTCTGCTTTCTTGTCTTATTATCTGGAAAGCTAGCTAGCTGAAGCGCTAATGCAAATCCTTATTGTATACGCTCTATACAAACTGGAGTAAAGTTGGTTTGACGTTGGACGTTCGATATTCGCAGATATGCGGAAATTAAGGGGCCGTCTCTAAAGTTACATACGACATTGTTAATCACGTTTCTAACTTCAATAGCATTTGAAGGGAATGACTTACAGTCATATAACCAACTGTAAAGTGTTCATCTAGGTGTCAGGTATAATGCACACCTCTTAGATTTTTGATATTTATCAAAATAAGCTATTAAATCATAAATATATAAATATTGCCATGTATTTCACTACAGAATGGGCCCATACACAAAACATGCCATTATTTCATACAATTTCATACATATTATATCATACAAAACGACATGCTGCCAACTTTAAGTAATGTCTCTAAATTCTGCCGTTTAAAACCAACCCTAAAGCTTATATTTCTCGTATTCACAACTGTAGACTTAGTTTACCTGGCTAACTCGCTAACAGTCATTAGCCACCTAGCAAAACAGTGTTTACCTTGATCTTGCATCCGGCGTACGATTCATGATCATGCAAAACCAACGACTCGCTAATCGGTTAAATTAAAATACTTTGTTTCTACTGCCTTTCTATTTGGCGCAGATACAGTTAGTGTTTTCGAGGCAGCTAGCATTAGCTAAATGGCTAGGTAGCTAAATATTTGAGAAAGGCGTGCGCCGTCACCATGGAGTTGCGCGGCCACTTCCGGTGGAAGCTGGTTGCCAGGATAAGTGACAAAGTCCAACATCATGACTATGATAACAAAATGTATCAAATATCAGCGTACAGCACATTTTATCATCATCATCATCATCATCATCATCAACAACAACAACAACGGTTTCCATAAATAGTTTTTTCACAAACATCCTAAAATGGTCTTATATCTTTACAGTTACAATCAAAATTCTTCAACCCCCATTGCAATTCAGGTTTATTGTAAAAAATTACAGACTTTCAGCTGTTTGCAATGAACAAATCAAACAAAAGCAATTGAAATAGTTCAACACAATGAATGCTTCAAGTGGTTTCCCCAAATTCAACTGAAAATGCAACTTATAATGATTTCTCCAGTTTCAAAATTATTCAACCCCTTCATGGCAATCATCTTTAGTAGTTAGTAGAGCACTCTTTTGCTCTTATGACCTGCTGCAAACAAGATTCATAGAAAGACACCAGCTTCTGGCAGTGTTCCTGAGGAATCTTAGCCCATTCCTCATGAACAATGAGTGCTGCAACCGCCTTCTTCAACTCCCACCAGAGATTTTCTATGGGGTTTAATTCAGGTGACTGTGATGACCCTGTAGAATCTTCCAGCACTTCTTCTGAATCCAAGCCTTGGTGGAATTTGAGGTATGCTTGGGATCATTGTCCTGTTGGAAGGTCCAATGACACCCAAGCTTCAGCTTCCTCACAGATGGCATGATGTTTTTTCCTAGGATTTCCTGATACTTCAATGAATCCATCTTGCCTTCCACACGTTGAAGGTTTCCAGTGCCAGAGGATGCAAAGCAGCCCCAGAGCATCACTGAGCCACCACCATGCTTGACTGTGGACAGAGTGTTCTTTTTTCATTCTTCTTCCTCCAGACATAATGCCGAAATGTTCCAGTTTTGTTTAATCGCTCCACAGAACAGAATCCCAAAACTTCTGTGGATTATTTATATGATTTTGAGGGACTTTTCTTGTGCTTTTGGGGCAGTAGTGGTGTACGTTTTGGAGTTCTTGCATGGAAACCTTCTGCGTTTAGTACGCGCCTTACTGTGCTCACTGAAACCTCAGTGCCTGTTGCCACCAAGTCTTGCTGCAGGTCATTTGCAGTCACTCGAGGGTTTTTCACAACCTGCCTTCTCAGAAATCTGCTTGCAGCCATTGATAGCTTCCTTTTTCTGCCCCGTCCAGGTATTTCATACATTTTCTACCCCTAGCCAGTTCAGGTTATTTCATGTGTTCCAGCTCAAGCACACCTGGTGCAACTAATGAAGCCCTTGATTAGTAGCATCAGGTGTGCTTGAGACAACACCTGTTTTGCATATTTGTGCTGTTGTGAGGGACTCTCTTCAGGGGGTTGAATAATTTTGAAACTGGAGAAGTCATTATAAGTTGCATTCACAATTGAATTTGGGGAAACCAATTGAAGCATTCATTGTGTTGAACTATTTGAATTGCTTTTGTTTGATTTGTTCATTGCAAACAGCTGAACGTCTGTAAATTTTGACAATAAACCTGATTTGCAATGGGGGTTGAATCATTTTGATTGTAACTATAGATATAGTGCGATAAATGAGGAATAAAACGCACAGTAAAAGCACACCGCTAAGTGTTTTATTCCTCTTATACTACAGAAATTTGTCAGCAATTAAAGTTTTTGTATTAAAAAAAGACACACCTAACATTTTTATTCATTTATAGTTAATGTTCTAGAGAATCCACCACAAAACGAGCTCCTACTATCAGTTACGTCTTAGCAACTATAAACACCCTGTGAAAAAAACCAGACACCATCAAAAAATGTTAATGGTTTCCATTACAAATACAATTACAAACCATCAGCTAACCATTTAAACCATTATCATTACCATTACTGGTCCTTAATGGTATTTCCTAGACATAACATGCCACCAATAGAAGGCAACAAATTACCAGTAGAAACCCACAGGGACCATTACAGTTTCCATTAAAACCAATACAATTCCCATTATAACCATTGAAACCATTACAAATTCTATGAGGGTTTTTGTTGTCTTTTTTCAGCAGGGTAATTGTTCAGTTTCATTCTCATGAAGTAAAAAAAAAAATGCAAGAACCAAGAACACCATGCAGTGCATTTGAACTGTTTATAAGGTACATTTATTGTTGCGGAAAATCCATGAGACGAGTCAATTCCTGTTATAATCTATGTTATAGCAGTTATAAACAGTTGTTCCCTCACGAGCCTCTCTTTGTATGTCTTTGTATCTTTTATGTTACTGTAAAACCATAAACCACAAAGTCTGCTGTTCTGTAAACCGTCCTGTGGCTGAAAACGTACTGTTACAAAGCACTGACACTGGAGAATCGTCCATTAAATGCAAAAATAAATGCCTCTTTACAAAATTAACAAAGAAAAATCCTTGTAAATGACCCTAGAAATTCAATGAACACTATCTGACCAATCAGAACTGAGAATTCACAGCACAGCACTGTGGGATAAATAAAGATTAGGTGTCATTGTTAGCAAATTGCTGTGGTCTAAAAGGAATAAAACACTTCAGGATGTGCTGCTATAGGAAAATAATCCATTTCAGGGTGTTAACAATAACAGTCAATCTTGGTCTGTGTCACACCACACACATTTATTGTTTTTCATGATTATCATGTTTAATTACCTACATAGCTACGAGAATAGAAAGTTTATAGTGGAACATTTTCCATGGAAATGCTTTGTGATGAGTGTGAGGCCAGGTTGATATAGGATTTGGTCATAAATAACATCCCTCTATCTGTTATTAGTGCCATCTACATTTCACACATTTCAGTGAACAATTTGTGGCCTAATTTATATTAGCCTGCTAATGTACCTGTCTGATCAGCTGTCAAAACATAGACTGAGTTGCTCAGGCTGGTAGATCATCTTTGCCATCTGGTAAGTTATTTTCCAGTTTGCTTGTTAGTTTTATAAACTGACCAAGGAATGTTTGAGATTTTCTACTTGCCTTACAGTTGTGCTATTCTTAAAAAAACAAAAAACAAACAAAACAAAACAAAAAAACAACAACTTGCCTGCTCTGTAGTAGGTGTGTTAAACACACATGTCTACCAGCATTTACCACACCTACATACACACCACAAATAGATAAAACAAAACAAAACAAAACAATATCTATACGTATTCTGAGTCTGTTTTGTGGCTCAGATATGAATTTCACAGCTCATCCTCCGATGCTGCTCATCAGCCACTTTTACAGGCTTTGTAACAGTGCCAAAACACATTGACATTAATGGGAATTCACTGTGACGCGCTGTTTCAAATGCATGAATGTCACCAGCTGCTCTGTCTGTCTCTGTGGAGGATGTCCAAAAACCTTAATTATCCTGCTTAATCATCCATGGAATTGAAACAGGGGAGATTCCTTTGCAGCAGATTGTATAAAACACAGCTATTCTACTTTCTGGAATCCTATCTATGGCACAAATTTGCACACTTGATAAATACAGATTTATTTTCATAGCTCTTAGTAATAATTTGTAGCATGTTTACTAAAATTACAGAGTGATCAGGGGAATAATGGGAATTATGTAATGTATGAACTCCAAATCCATTTTTGTTATGAATGATGAATATGGCAAGAAGTTCATATGGGATTACACAAATTGCTTGACATTTTCATGCAGCATAAAAATAAGTAAGTAAGTAAGTAAGTAAGTAAGTAAATAAATAGATAAATAAATAAAAAATTTCCAGTGTGTTGTGGAATGAAATGCCACTGGGTGGCAATCTGCCGCTTTCTTTTAGACCTTCAGCTTTACATTCTTCACTGAAGTTATACTATTTTTTGTGTATTATTCGTTTTAAGCATATAAATCAGAAATTGCAGTGAATTATTCAAAAATTTACTGAAATACCTATGGACAAAATACATAGTTATGAGAGTTAGCAATGTGGTCTTGGGAGTTTAATTGGTTAAAGATTAAAGGAGACCTATTATGACACTTTTTACAAGATGTAATATGAGTCTCAGGTGTCCCCAGAATGTGTGTGTGAAGTTTCAGCTGAAAATACCACACGGATCATTTTTTATACAATGCTGTAAATGCTCCTTTTTGGGTGGAAGTAAAAACACGTTGTTTTCCTGTGTGTCTCTTAAATGATCTGCTGCTCCCCGTCCCCTTTCCAGAAGAGGGTTGTGCCTTTACAGCTCGTGCTTCAGATACTACTGAACAACAAATCAGGTGAACCGATATGACTGACATGTAAATACCTGACACTGATCAAGGAGAGTCTCCGGCAGTAAAAACTTCAGGTTAAAAATAAAATTGACGACGTCGCTCTGGTCTCCGTGAATACAATCAGACACAAGGTCACTTCAGCTGCATTAGTCGTGGAATCTGCTAACAAACATGTCTGGAAAGGCGATTTGCAAACATTCACAAAATATAAAGTGCGATACTTATGTCTTCTGCATATAAAGCCGGATCACGAACAGTTGGTATTGATCCATCTTTGAGAATAAACTTTTCAGCAAATCCTGCTTTGTATTGACCCACGTTCACAAAGCAGTTTGGTGTAAAATGATTCGCATAAACATACACAAACTTAGCTATTTTTTGGGGCACATTTCCTTCAAAAATCAAACTTCTCCACTGTGTCTTCAGTGGCTCTGATGCTGGGAGTACATGAAGACTCTTATGCTCATTTTTACAACCAACAGCAGAAAACTTACTACGCTTATGAAGCTGAGATATTCTTCTAATCACTGTAGCTTCTCCAGCACAGAGAACATGGTGGACTGTGTGCAGCTCACTCAGGGATGAGCTATACAAATAGGGCAGAGTCCATCACCAGTCATGGGCGGGGCCTGTTCCAATGTGACGTCACGTTGGATAGATACGACTAATTTTGAGACCCTGTTTATGTTTTATGGGGAATATAAAAAAAGGAGTGGGTGGATTTTTTTTTTTTTTTTTTTTTTACCATTGTAGGGTGGTGCCAACACACATTTATGTTCAAACACCATGTAAAAGTGAATTTTGCATAATAGGTCTCCTTTAAGTATGATGGTCTGTTTCAAAAATGAAATGGTAAATTTTGTAGTTGATGCAGATTTCACCACTGTTTGTATATTCTATAAATCTCAATACAAATAATGACAAACAGATATGAATATAGGCATAGTGTACAAATTAAACAGTGATAATATTTTCCTTTAATTTTTCCTTCATCCTACTGCTGAGGACTGGTGCATTGTTTGTTTGGTGCATAAATTTATTCTGTAAGAGTCTGTCTTCCTGGAGTCTGACTTTCTTAAAGAACAGATGGTGTTATTACAAAAACACCAATTAGCAGGAAGCGCGTTGTATCCACGCGGCTCTTCCGAGCTTTGTGCTGGTGGCCGTCTGTGCCTTGCTGACAGATTTCATCTCTCACAGAACAGATCGGGAGTGACATATGTCAGCAGGTCCAGTGAGAGCTACCAAGGCCTGTGAGCATCTCTCCCCACGCCTGCAGGTGAAAAACCTCATCAGTGTCGCAGCCCATGAGGGCCCTCAGGCCATCTCCTGCTCGGCTGTGGCAGCTCAGCGATTAAGGTTCTGCACTTGTGACTGAAAGGTTGTGAGTTTAAATCCCAAACCTGTCAGCCACTGAAGGGGCCTTTAGCAAGGCCATAGACCCTGAACGGTGTAGCTGTTGTATTCTGCATCACTTGTTTAAGCTAGTAGCATCTACCAAATTAGGTATTACAAGTTACACACAGGAGAAGTGGTGAAAATGGCCTTGTTTTGACAGTCCAAATGTCTGGAACTTTGCTTCTTCTTCTTCTTCCTCTTAATATTATTATAATAATTATTATATCTCTTACACTGGTCTGTATTGAAAGTCAACTTAAGTTCAACGTCACTATTTCTGTGCAGAATATTCTCTGTAGTCAGACTCAGCTTGTTCAAGTTCTTAACTTGATTTTCTGAGCATCCAGTTCAGATGATTAAAATAACCCATGTGCAGTTGATGCCTCTCATGCTGTCATATTTTTTTTTTTGTAGCGTAGAGCTCTCATATATATATATAGTATTATGTATAACTATTATGTACATATAATATATTAATTCTGATTGTCATGGACAAGACATGGACAATCAAACAATCACTGGAAAATTTCTTTAAAATTTAATAATATGGGTTCCACACATCCCGCCTCCACCCTGTGTGCAGAGTTTGCATGTTCTCCTTGACTTTGAGGGTTTCCTCCGGGTACTACGGTTTCCTCCCCCAGACCAAAGACATGCGTTGTAGGCTGATTGGCACCTCTAAACTGTCTGTAGTATGAGAATGTGTGTGCGATTGAGCCCTGCAATGGGTTGGCACCCTATCCAGGGTGTCCCTGCCTTGTGTCCCGAGTTCCCTGGGATAGGCTCCAGACTCCCTCGTATCCCTGTGTAGGATAAGGGGTACGGAAAATGGATGGATGGATGGATGGGTTCCACCCATATTTATTGCCTACTAGATTGCTTAGTACAGCTCATCCTAAATATTTTTGAAAAAGAACTATGCTATTATTTTGTATGGTCAGCAACAAAAGGCATGAAAAAACAGACTGAAATGGTCAGAAAAAGTTTCTTTTAAATAATTTTTTATTCACATGCACAACATTAATTTGACAATGCCAATTATGGAGCTAAAATCACAATATGTACCCACAATGTAATTGTCATGCTTTCATTTTTTTTTTCTCATTTTGAGTTTTAATCTGAATGAATTGTTGCCATGTTTCCACAGTTTAATGGAAACTAAGCTTACTTTTGTTACTGCTCACATGCCAAGTACAATATCATATTCACTCCTTGAGATGATTATTGTCTCCAATTAAGATGCGTATTCTCTGAACTGTTCCATGATAAACCGATATAAATAAAACCGAGACCCCTACAGGAACAATTCATACAATGAATCAATGTCATATTCGTGTATTTAATACTGAATAATGAAGAATAACAAGTACATCAATCAATAAATAAATGACAAACTCCATGCTGTTTATTTGTATCGTCTTCCTTAAAACCCTCAAATTCTTTCAATTATTCATCATTATTTTATTATTTATTATTAACCACAGTAACTACTGTACACTTCAGCATTCTTGTTGTCATACTAGTGTATTTACCCTTAATGTATCTCAGAGTGGGAAATGTTGCCAGACAGCTATTATCCAGACACAGATACATCTGAGTACATCTTTAATGCACATTAACCTCACAACATCTATTGCTTCCCCAGAGAGGTTGTTCTGGACCTCATCCAGCATTACACATCACACCGCAGACTGCACATGATTTCAGACTACAGTAGCCAAGCACGTGCTTTATTGTGCTTTATTCTTTTCTGTCAGATTTGGATCCATGATCTGTTTGAAATATTTGAATAAAAGTCTTCACTTTTATGATGAGTACACTGGTCTGTGGTCTTTGTAAACACGAAACACAAAGGCGATTTTAAGGTCTGTTAGGTTACCTACATGTCTTTATTTGCATTCACACCTGTGCAGAGACACCTGCCATTGTGTTGCTTGGCAAATATTGCTATATGTGTCTATTTTCACAAAATAAAAACAAAATATGATTTGTAAGAATTCCTTACACCACAGTGTAGTTGAGTTCTTGAATCTGATGGGCAGAAGTTGTTGATTCATTTTCTATAACAGCACCGTGTTGACAATAGTTCCAGCTGCAAGGCAAATTCGAGGTTTGCATTAACGCACTTGTTCTAATATGAAATGGTTTCTATGGTAACAGCTAATTCAGGGAGTTTTACGGCTTGACACTCAACCCAATCTATGCCTAATAATAAATAAAATTAATGTTTTTATTTGACAAAAAAAAATCTGAAGATTGATATGATTTTGATGTATTCTGTAAGGATGTAGGTTTATTTAACATATAGGAAGGAGTCTCCAGTGTCAGCTCTTTGTAATAATCAGTTTTCTTGGTAACTGTCAAGTGTTTTTGTTTTAGTAACTTTAAAAGAGAGAAAAAGGAGATGGAGGGAAGGTGAGGGAATGACTGTTTAGAGCTGTAACTAACTTGTCTTGCGGGATTTTCCACAACTTTAAATGTAACTATAAACGGATAAAAAGTATTGTTTATTTATAAATTTTAAAAAATGTAATCACTGGCAAAAAAGAGAGAATAAAACACACTATTTTGAGTTTTATAGAGTTTTTTTTACACAATATTTAGAGTTGTAATTGTAACTCTACAACAGTGTTGTGGATTATTTTCCTATAATGTCATGCCCCATTGTGTTTTATACCTTATATATTAAACTCCTTAAAAAATTAAATTTGCATTACTTGAAAAACTCAAAAGAGATGGCTGAGCTGATGGAACATCCACTGCTCTGTGTGTGTGTGTGTGTGTGTGTGTGTGTGGGTGGGTGGTGATGCTGGTGAAGCTAAGTAAAACTGCTGAAGGTGTTGAACGTGTTTTTGCGAGTCAAATTTCAAGGCGTAATTTTTCATATATTTCACCATAGCCTTGCAAGAACTGTCCTTATGTCATCAATATGCAAATAAGCAAAATGGTTAAGAGCGCAGCCATGGATCCCCGAAGTGCATTCATTAGAAACTGTTAGCATAATTGATTCCCAGTCTTGCCATAAAACTGTTCACTTTGTGAGTTGCTCAAGTCCTATGAGACTGCACAGAGAGGTCACTAAAAAAACAGAATAAATCACTAAGTAGCTCTATTGGCCAGTGGATGGTGTTTTTTTCCCCCTGAGACACACACACACACACACACACACACACACCCACACACACACACACACGCATGCATGCACAGCAATATTCTGATGTGTGTGTTGTAATGATGTAACAAAAACCCCCTCACAACCTTGAATCTTTATGCTGTGTGAAAAACGTGATTATAGCAATATTACATTTCACATTTGGCTTCCTATATTAACACATTCCACATGTTCAGCAGTCAATTTAAATCTATTGCGTTAATATTTGCAATATGTACTGCCTTGTTTGAATATTAATATTTCAGACAGGTAGGCTTGTCGCCTGGTGTAATAAATATATAATATGAGAGACCAATATAACAGTTTTCAGTATATCACAATATCTGTTTACAGCATCATGGTTTTAAAGGCGATAACAATAAATTACATACAAATCTTCACTGGCTGTGCAAGTATTATGTATGTGCATTATTTTTTTAGGGAAACTGTTATAATATTTTTTAAAAATAGTCTACTTAAGAGACTTTTCAGCTGGCATATTAGGGGAATATTTCTGTGCACATGATTATGAGTGGCACTGTTTCATTTAAAAAAAGAAGGCTTTTACGTTAATTTGTATTGATTACCGTATACTTTCACATAGTAGTTTTATACACGTTAGTCACTTGTATATCTAGGGTATCTCTGGAGTTGGGGGTTTGAATCCTGTGAAGTAAAAATACTGTTACTGTAGTAACAATTCACTTGAAAATGACCCAATTAAGAGTACATCTGGTGGAAAACTACTTGAATAATTATTTACAAAGTAATATATATATATATATATATATATATATATATATATATATATATATATATATATATATATATATATATATATATATATCAAACAAAAGCAATTGAAATAGTTCAACACAACGAATGCTTCAAGTGGTTTCCTCAAATTCAACTGAAAGTGCAACTTATAATGATTTCTTCAGTTTCAAAATTATTCAACCCCTTCATGGCAATCATCTTTAGTACTAAGTAGAGCACCCTTTTGCTGTTATGACCTGCTGCAAACGAGATGCATAGCCAGACACCAGCTTCTGGCAGCGTTCCTGAGGAATCTTAGCCTATTCCTCATGAGCAATGGCCTCCAGTTCAGTAATATTCTTGGGTTTGCATGCTGCAACCTACATACAATCTGATGAATGCATTTTTGAACAATTCTTGTAACTAACCAGGTGAGCTATAGCTAACTCGGCCAAATACTGTTGGGGTTTCAGTAGCTTGCTACGACCTTTAGCTAGCTAGCTAGCTCATATTAATTCATACATGTTCCTAGCTACATAGATTGCTATCTATCAAATATCCTGAAAGTTAAGATAATAAGATGTAGCAGCACTTAGATATATTTAACAGGCAATCGCTACCAATCTTAGAAGTGACATCTTAAGTTTAATACAGAGCTTTCGTACTGTAAAGTGTCTAAAGATCTGGCTAGCTCACAGAGCCTAGTTAGTCTAGTTCACACAGCTAGATGTTAGATGTTAAGCTGCATGCAAGGGATATATTAACACACTATTTTCCTTTGAAGCGAAAATAGGTGATAAATTGGGCCAGGGAAGATTGTTTGTCTTCACTGTCTCAGACATTGCTGCTAAGCATTTGCCTGAAGTGTGGACTTTCTACATGAACCTGATTTAATTTGGTTGGAAATCGAATTATTTAAAATTCTCTAATACTGTCTTTTAATTGGCTTAAAATCTTCTGGGGTTAAATGCATTATTATGATTTTTTTGTGACAGTGATCAAAACTAAATGTAATGAAGCGGAATGTTTTATTTTTAAATTAACTCATATACTCAAAAAAGTTACGGTTACAGTAAACCATGTACTCAAGTACTGTAACATGGTACTTGTAGTTTGTTACTTTCCACCCCATTACCATCAAGCTCTAGAAAATCAATTTCATATTGTGTGAAATAATTAATAAAGCTTTGGGCTGCTGTAGATTCTGAAAGCACTTAAAAAAAAATCTATACCCATCCACTCTGCACTCATTAAACACCCATTATATTTAAGAACACATATTTAAAAGAGATGCTTAACTTGTTCATGATGGCTTTCTTGATGTAAGGCTCTCGGTAAAACTCGTATCATTCCGTAGATCCTAATCAAGATCAAGTTACAGCATGGCATAATTGTTTTATTAATACAATTAAGCAGAAAAACAATGTTAATAAATGCCAATTTTTTAAAAATAGCTCCAAAAGCACATTGAAGCACATAAAATATATCTTTAATAAAGCATGCATAACATTTGCACGTCATCTCATTAACAATTTATCTCACAGTGGAAAAGCTGAGCTAAAAGCAGATGTGCGTGTGTTTTTTTTGTGCTTTTGTCTATTGAAGGTGCGTGTGTGTGTGTGTGTGTGTGTGTGGAGGAAAGGGGGCATGGGGGGGGTACGGTCCCACTGAAGCCCATCCTTTATTTTCTAATTAATCCTCCAGTTTCTGTGCAGCACCTCTGCGCAGGCCGGAGAGGGAAATTCATGATGTATTGCTGCTTCACAAAATAAAAACTGATCCATCAACCTCCACCAGCCATAACCCAGATGGCCAGAAAATTGGCTTTGCGTAGAGCCGTGGATTCAGGCATGAATATTAATAGAAGACAGATGTAAACGCATATTAATGCCCTATTGCTTTTAGCACTGCCTGAAATTATAATGCAGCCACTTAGGAATGAGGTGAGGTTGCACCCGATGAAGCCATTCACCTCTAACGAGATGACAACTTATTGGTTTGTGCGCCCATGAGTGTGAAAGTGTGCATGTGTGTGTGTGTATGTGTGTGTGTGTATGTGTGTGTGTGTGTGTGTGAGAGAGAAGTGTTGAGTGCTCTCAGAGAGCTCCAGCGCTTATCTGCATTCATAGCACAGGTTACATTCATAAAGGTGAAGGCGCAGATAAAAATCTGCATCACTTGCTAGCAGAAGTGGAAAATAGCTGCTGTGTTTTTGTATTACTGAGTCGCATTTTGTATTTGAATCATGGTAACACGTGCTGCTACACGGCGCATGCTTTTGGTTCGAAGCTAGCCTGCCTGCAGTTAATTAACCGACTCAACATGTGTGAAATTGCTTTGAGGCAACCAGTTTCCTCAAGTGATCAACTCAAAAACAGAAGGGAATGACAATACGATATGGAACGAAGTAATCCGCATTGTTCAGGGAGGGAAATAACAGATAGCTGTTCAGTCATCATAGACGTAGAGTGCTCCACAAGATGGCACTTCAGTTCCCTTTTTGTAAAAGCTCATGCATTTTCTACAAGCACTACTGCAGGAGGATTTTGGTGCATTTTTAGATTGCTTTTGTGAGAAACATATGTTTCAATTTCGCTTTATGGCACGGGATTATCACAGTGATTAAGATCGATCATTTCGTCTAAACATTTGGTTCATATTTGAATAATCTTCAAATGGGACAGTCAGTCAAATGTGTGCACTTTGGTGTGACTGTATTCATCAGCTCTTGTGTACATGCAGTGGTCAGTGCTTAACATTCTGCCTTAAGCCTGATTTACGCTATACGATTTTTGGCCAGATTTTGCTGGCACAGACAAAAATCACACAGAATTCTTTGGCTGCAAGTTCAGATCAGTGGTCTTTAGTAGCACTGTGACCAAAGACAGCCTGCGTCAAAGAGCTGGCTTTTCACACTCTCATCTAAAAGTCACCAATAGGAGGACGGCATAGGATTATGCAAAACTCACTGGACAGCTACAAATATGGTAGTGACAATGGCAAAATATAAACAAAACATTCTAACACACTAGAACATTTCCGTTTATTTATTTTCCATACCATTTTCTGCACTATCCCAGACAACACTGATTTCAGAATGTAGTCATTTTATTTAATCACAGGTCTATTGGTAGAGCATCATATAATCTTACATGGAGAACACATATCACCAGACAGTCTGTTATAGAATTCCACCGAGATTTTATTTTGATAATTTTAAACAGTGTGACAAGTAGTAATCTTAAAATACCAGTCCAGTGTAAAACCTTTAAAGCGTTAGTGAAATCCCATGACTGCCCGTAAGTTAGATTTAAAGCACTTGGCCATTTTCTGAGTCACTTATAGGTCACTTTGGATAAAAGTATCTGCCACGTGAATAACTGCAAATGTCTGTATTGGACGTTCTTCATAACCATTACGCCACCATATTATTAAAATGGGTCTGTAATTCCCACAGCAGAGTGTGTGCTTCAGAGCTGCTGAACTGGAACACATCTCCTCTTTGTACTGGTGTGCCAGTATGATGAACTGAAGGCCTTTAATAAAGAAGGGTGCTAAATCAAGCCCCATAAATGTCGGAGGGCTCAGTCATGATGGGCGATGGTGGCGATAGGACTAAATTATCATGTTAATTTAATTCCCACCCTCAAATGAACTAGAAGGCCCAATAAAGGTCAATTAAGCAACTAGCCTCCCATTTCCTTAGCAGTTTTATGACCATATCTACATTATGGCTCTCATGCAATTAATGGGGTTCCAGAAATAATCCTTCCGAGGGGCTCTTTCAGGCTTTCAGTGTGTGAATTAATCATATACAGAACAGTAACAAATATCTTACATGTGGGACAATCTTGTCCTTATTAAAGCAGACATTTTCAGACCTTTATTATTATTATCATTAATAAATAAATAAATAAATAAATACATAACTAAATAAATTAAAATCAAAAGTGTACTTGAGTACAGAAATGAGTGATAAGTGTTTTAAAAAAATATATATCTTAGTCTGGTTGAAGTGTAATAGATCTATTTCTTCTCTCTATTATGTGACCTTACTACAAATTTTCTAGCCCATTTTCTTAGGTACTGCATTTTACTGAATGTGCCCTTGGGGAGACTAGATATGTATTGATTTTGCATTGTTGTCACTGCTGCTACACTCGTGTATTGACACGGCATGATTCCGGCAGGTTCATGAATAATACATTGGTAGCCGTCAGTGAAATCAAGATAAATTAATTTAATGATTTAATTAGCGTTGACCCTTTGTTCACTGTCAATCTGTATCCTACAATCTTGTTGTTGTTTGAGATCTCATCTTTCGTAATCCGTACCTTGTTGAAATGCTTGCTGTGACATTTGCAAGCGCTCAGTACAATTATCTCAAAGTAGTATTGGCGTATCGCTGTAGTTTCAGCTACATGTGTCCATGAGGAGCATTTAAAAATGGAAGATAAGAAAGAGATTGACAGATATCTTGTAGTGGTAATATCTTCCTGGTGTAACTCTTAACCTGACTGGAGCTAGCAACACTCACTGTTGACATTTTTGCTGCACAATTCAGCTTTTATATGATGCAAGATATAACAAACAGTCTAAGTGTGTCTCAAAGATATGTGGCTTTTCTTATGCATCGCCTACTAGCAGACAAATAGCTGCCTTGGTGAGATTGCATCCTTGCTCACACTAAAACATGCCACAGCTGGACAATGTCTGGATAAATTACATGACTGAATGGGTCAATGACCCACATTTTCTCACGACTTCTTTTTTTCCAGAAAGCAAAAGTGGAGGAATATGACAGAGCAGATGCTACAGGAACAGATGTTCCAAAGCTGGAATGATTTTAAATGATAGCTGAATTGCAAGCTGACAGCAGAAACACAACACAAACATTATTTATGCTTTCCCAGGCCCTTTGCTACACTTTTATTTTACTCTAGGTATCATTGATACAACACCCACACATTCACATTCACAAAAGGCCTTTGGTCTTTAGGACTCCAGATTGCAGACATTAATGACTGAACGGCCTGCCATGCCACTGGCCAAATACTGGGCATGCACAGTGGAGGTAGCCAGTGACCAGCCTGGCACAGACATCAGCAAAGATGGCTGGCTCATAAAGGCAATCTGTCTCAGGCTCCCATAATGACCATCTGTCATTCCCCAGAATCAATAGAAATGACAAACGAGGAGCAGAAGCCCTGCTGACAGGTGGAGTGTGTAGCCCTGAACCACATTTCCATGGCCAGTGAGTGTGTATGGCAAATAGGAATGGAATGGCATGTAAAGTTATTTAGTAGGATAATGGTTATTTGTATAAGCTTACAACTTAGCATTTTCAAAACTGGAAACATTTAACGGTATGTGGCATGGTCAAATATTTAAGGCATATGTAACATAAGTGCAAATCTTTTCAACATATTTTCCTGTACTGAACCCCACCACCACACCAAACCCCATAAAAAAAACATCAGACATCAGTATGATGCTTTATTTTTGCCATTTGGATTATTTGCTGTTCACAATTGTTTTAAGGATTATTGTTTTAAGGATTATTCTGCACTTTTTCTGAAACCAAGTACAACAGCAGCCCCAGTGTTTGTAAGCAGAATACACATAATATCATGAAGATGCAAGGCTGGGGCTGATTTCCTTCGAGCCCAGACTGTATATTTATGCAGCTTATCGTTGACAGCCATGTCAGGTGATTATACAGAGTGAATCACCCCCTAGAGTTGATTTCCATTTACCTTGATATTTTTCATCTCACTTCAATAAGACATCATCAGCAGTGATTGAAAACTCGTGTGAAATAGTCACAGATATATTAAATGCGAAAATGTAGATTATTTACTCAATTGTCCTGTTTTGTAAAATGAATTTCCTTTTCAAACGGAACTCAACGTTGCGTGAGCTTCACGTTGTGGGAAGCGCCCTTGTGCGTGGCCGGTATCTGATGTCCGGTACAATCATGCCTGTTTATAGGTATGCTGTGGTCAGGTGACGTGGCATAATGTGCATCACATGATTATAAAATGGTGCCTGTAAACCACATTTTCAGCTCTTTGTGTGTGTGTGTATATATATATATATATATATATATATATATATATATATATATATATATATACACACACACACAATGGGTATTTTAATAGCAATGGGTATTTTAAAATATATATATATCCCCCCGCAGAAGGCCAGGGGGACAGGGCGGCCACAGTCTCAGACTGCTAGTAGGCCTGATTTAAAAGGTATCAGGGGACAAGAGGTTGTTAGGGCAGTTAGCCCCCAGTAGTACTGAAAGGCTCTACCAGTCAGTGTCGTCTCAAGTTTTCAGTTTTCTCTGGTCAGCAAGCTGTGACAGGGCAACGAAGTCTGATTCTTTCCTTCTAACAAAATGTGGAAAGTTAACGTCATTGTGGCTACTCAAGCCTGTGATGGGCTGAACACAGACACTCAGGAGGCAGATTTGGTGTAAAAAAAGAGTGATGTTTTATTTTACTATGTGAGGGAAGGGGAATACTGAGGGTGTGAGGACTCTGGGTGAAGGTGATACGTGGTGCTATCTTCCCAGCGTGGGGAGCAGTGATCTGGCTGGAGATGACTCGAGGCTGGACCAAGGGAGCGTGGCGCTAGCAATAGGTATCGGCCAAGGTGGCAGCTGGACCAGGGAGCATCTTCTTTGGTGCTGGTGTCTTCTATGTCACCGTCTGTAAAGTAAACATACAGAAACATCAGTGTAACCATGCGCGCAGATGTATCTCACCTATCTGTGCTGCCACGGCCCTTTTATATCCTCCCGACATCTGCTGGATGGTGAGTAGCTGCCGCTTCACTCATTGGCTGTCAGCCATTAGCGGAGTTTGGGGGGGGACGTGAACAACCCTGGGCCCACCTTCTAGGGGGGCCCCTACTGATCGTGAAGATTTTTTTTTGTAAATTTATTTTCTTTATTAGTAACAAAACATAGATCGAATGTCCATTCCAAATCATTTTATTACAAAATTGGTTAAAAAATCTTTATATCGCAGGCTACTAAATTGTGTCTATTTATTTACATATGCATCATTTCCCTTTAGAACAGTAACAGACAAAGAGGACTTTTAACCATCTAAAACTCACCAAAAGTTACTTGCGGTCAAGCATACGTGAGTTGCGGCTGTCAAGTTTAGCACTGCTCTGCATCGAAAGGGAAATTTCGATTTTGACAAGATTTGCGAAAGAAAAGGTGAGGAAGATGAAGCTTTAAATAGCCTAAATGGTGTTTGTTGTGTAGCCTATAACCTGGTTCAGTAATGCATTGTTCTCATTTGAAAAACTTTCCCCCTTTGGATGTTTTTAATAAGTGCGTTCAGTTGCTTCTTTTTCTTAATCAGACTGTCTGATGGTTTAGTTCGGATAACATAACAGGCTGGAGCTGTCAGTGGATTTTTAAATTATCTGTTTGTTTGTAGTTGGTAATACTACACTGTTATGTTTTCATCTAATGTAGGCCTAATCGTTGCTGAACGCCTTTACTGTTTTTTTGTGAATTATTTTGACCCTAAATGGAATATATTGTTTTTATAAAAAATAAATCTATGATACTGACCGTTTGTGTGTACTACGTGTGTGATGAGGCAGGGGCTGAATCCCGGGGATTGGAGGCTCCATCCACAAGTGGGTGAGTCCATATGGCAGAGCTTCAGCCAAGCAGAAGAAAATATTTTTGCCTCCAAGGAGTTAACACGCTACTTGTTCGCCCTCTCTCCTCCTGCACTAAAAAAGGGTCAGGGCTGGACTCCACGGTACACACATGGCCAAGGTCATGTCTGTACACCTTTTTCCCGATCGCTCTGCTCTCACAGGCTCTAGCAAGAGTTCACCAAGATCGTGCTACGTCTGCTGCTGGTAGCACTGAATTGACCTGATCGACTTTGGTTCTCAGAGATAATATCTCTGCTGGATGGCACTCCCTGGGAGATTCCTGTTCACAGGGGTCTATTGTCTCAAGCCAGAAGGTTGATTTATCACCCTTGGCTGGAACTATGGAAACTGTGAGCCTGGCCCCTGAGGGGCACCAGCTCATAGATTCCGGTCCCTCAACCGAGGTTGTAGAGACCATGTTTAATGCTAGGCATGTCAGTGTGACCCAATAAACTGTGCAATGGCTACAGTTCTGGAGTTCATACAGAAACATTTCTTGGCAAGGTTGGCTCCTTCTACAATTAGGGTCTATGTGGCCGCCATTTCAGCCAGCCACGCCCCTATTGATGGAGCCTCGGTGACAGGCCATACCTTCAGTATGACAGAGTGGGTATCCTCTTTCCCACAGCGTGAAGCTCACGTAACGTTGAGTTCCCTTTGAAATGGATACAGGGGTGTACATACAGTATGCCTGTAAATTGCATCTGTGCTTCAGACAAAGAGCAGCTGAGGATGTGGTTTACAGGCGCTGTTTCATAGTCACACGATGTGCTTTATGCCATGTCACCTGACGACGGCAGGCCTATAAATAGGCATGATTTTACCACACTTCAGATACTAGCCACGTGTGAGAGTGATTCCTGTAGCATGAAGCTCACGCACCATCTCGTTCCCTTCTCAGGGATGTGTAACCCCTGCGTTTTTTCACCAGTAAAGTAGACTAAATTAACATTATCTGGCTTAGTGGTTAGCACGTTCGCCTCACGCCCCCAGGGTCTGGGGTTTGAGTCCTGCTGGTGCCATGTGTGTGCAGAGTTTGCATGTTCTCCCTGTGCTGCAGGGGTTTGCTCCGGTTTCCTCCCCCAGTCCAAAGACATGCATGGTAGGCTGATTGGCATGTCCGTAGTGTATGAATGGGTATGTGAGTGTGTATGTGATTGTGCCCTGCGATGGACTGGCACCCTGTCTGGGGTGTACCCTGCCTTGTGCCCGATGCTCCCTGGGATAGGCTCCAGGTTCCCCTGTGACCCTGAAAAGGAGTAAGCGGTAGAAGATGGCTGGATGGATAACTTGTTTTTCTTTAGTTAAACTGAACTTTATGAGTAGACAAAACCCAAAACTTTAATTTGAATATAGCTATTTAATTGATTAAATTTGATTATCTTTGCAGAATTGTTACTCTTTTAGTTACACCTGCATTATAAACAAGGACAAAGAACACATCTAACAAGGATTTATTTGTATTCACAATTCATTTAAATTCACTTTCCAAATTCAGTTTTAAAAGAATGACAGTAAAGACAAAAATGTCTAAAGAACCAACTACCAGTTCTAAATCTTTAAAACAGTTTTTAAAATCTTTGCCAAACATTATATGTACAGTATATAGTACAGGCACAGTATGTATTCTTATACTATTCTTATAGTGCCAAACACTAAACAGGCATAGTTTCCATAACAAAACTGAACAAGAAGCTGAAGACAAATGTTTGTTTTTTTTGTCTAAAATGGCAAGCTGATTTGTCAGTGCTAAAACTTTGCCTTTCAACTCCTTCTTACCGAAATATAACATCACCTGCTGAGTGAAATGGAACATGTTGGTCACGCACTTGGGAGAGTCAAGATACAGGGCATAAGTCAACCCAAACACAAGACACATGGCCTGGGGCAGTTTCTCTAAATTATCCATCACAACATTCCCCTCCAAGATGATTCCCACAGAGGATGAATGGAGGGTGAAGGAAAGTTGCTGTGCCACATCTTCACTTTCTAGACAGAGGATTCCAACTGGCACATGAGTCCTCGTCATCAGAAGCCTGGACTTGAATATAGAGATTCCTCAAACAAATTTTAGCTGTATAATATTCTTTTAGATGTCAATAAATTTTTATTGAACATGTTTTATTTTAATTATGTGCATGCATAATGATTAGTGAATTACTTACACAAATATATGCAGGAGTTAAAAAATCAGAAAATATTGTTTGTGTCTGCTTTTGAATAAGAGTAATTGCATATAACATAAACTACTAATTAAATTCAAATTAAATTACTAATTCAAAATGATATGCACAATTATACAATGAGTCAATGCAATCATTGTGGATTGCATTTGAGTTTTAAATTGTCATGACATGAATTCAATTTAGCAATTTAACTCTGTTAAATTTCATTTAATCCATTTTATTACTAAATTCTGACAAATTTTTACTAACAATATAAGAGAACATAAAGGAAAATAATAGAATAAAACATATGTCTTGACCCTTTTAATTTACATAATCTACAACAGAACTTTTTTTTAAATAACAATACTTAGAAAGCATGCTTTGAAGAACTCACTTGGGTCATCACCAAGAATTACTGGAAGCCCTCTCAACACATCAGGCAACACATCAGTGTCAGCAAAGTCAGAGATTGGGGTACAGTGGTGGCAGAGGCATCAAACATTATCTTGTCTGTTTTACTTAACAGTCTTGAAGTAATCGTAATAGGCTGAAATCAAAATGATGCTGACACTGACATCAACTTAAATTTACAAACCTTAGTTTGTTGCAGAAGACCACTCAAAATCTGCCCTGTGAGACCTCTCTTTGACCTTAAGATTTGAATCAGTTGTCAATCAAGAGAGCAATAAAATTCTTGTTTAAGGTTCTTCCCAACCACCCGGCTGAATTCTTGGTACACCGAAAATAGTCAAACAAAAAGGCATTCATTAACATCAGGAAATTGTCAAAATTGAACAACTTTTTTAAATATCTAATTGTCATGTGTATTAATGCTCATTTTGTTACACGATAAATGAACATAGGCATTTCACGTCACCTGATTTCTATAAACAGTGCTGGCCAACACTGAAGAATCTGGGTTACAGGAGGCTTGTGGATCACAAGTTCCTTTTTTCTTAAAGACACTGTCAGGTCCATTTTTTGATTCAGTATTCAATATCCTGACAGGGTTCAAGTAAATCACAAAGCTGACTGCGAAACTTAACTTGAAACTTTCTCCCACAAAATTTGTAATACACAAAATTTTAGGCTTTATGTTTAGTGTACTTAATTAATTTGGGTTAAAACAAATCCATGCACCACATCATCATTATATGTGATCAGTGAGACCTTGTGATACATCACGTTGGTCAACCGTAATAGCTTCTACTGATGGATATTACATTTTAGCCCTCTCCCTAATATTATGACCAGCCATCACTGATACAATTTTACAACCATCCTACCTGTTTAGTGTTACACTTTAACAATTAACACAGCCATCTGACACACTTGTGAGAGAATATCTTACCAAACCACTATTTAGGCAGCAATGGATGGAGCTCTCATCAACTCCAATTCCACATGGACATTCTCACGGTGGTCGCTGCAACTACGGTTGCTACTATGGCCCTTGGACTGCAATTACCACATACAGTTTTGCACTCGGGTCTCCGTTGAACAGTGGACTAGTTCAACAAACGGACTTCATTTAAAAACAATAATGAACTTTCCTTTGCTTTTACACTATCCATTGTTACCCAGATGAGGATGGGTTCCCTTCTGAGTCTGGTTCCTCTCAAGGTTTCTTCCTCTTAACATCTTAGGAAGTTTTTCCTTGCCACCGTCGCCACCGGCTCGCTCAATTGGGATTAATCCACACACTTAAAATCTGTATCCTGTGTTTATATATATATATCTGTTATGCTGCTTTTAGACAGTGACTGTTGTAAAAAGCGCTATACAAATAAAATGTAATTGAATTGAATAAAAAGGAATTCTGATTGCTAAGGTTTTGTATCAAGGCATCAATGTGCTATCAGATGTAAACTGAGACACTTTCACTGAACGTGTCTACATTCTGTTACGCCACGGCGAACACGTGGCCGCAATACTCAGCCTGCAGCGCAGCCTACAAACATGGCGGACAAGGACTACACTTCCCGGCCATGCCCGCGCTCAAGTTCGCCGGAATATTGAGTACGAACACCTGTGCGGCATCATAAGTTATAAAAGACCTCGATAACCTCCGCGCCTCATGAAGTAAACCTCGTCTCTGTCATGTACCAAGCCTTAGTTATCATATCCGCTAACCTGATCTCGAAATTCGCCTGTTTATTGACTTCGATTCTGTCTAAGCCTCGGATTACCTGTTTGCTGCTACAGCTATACATCCACTTCAGACCGCCCCGGTGTTGGCCCAGCCCACACCGGCTGCACACATTCTGGCCATGCCAGCTGCGCACATTCAGGCCGCGCCGACTGCGCACATTCCGGTCACGCCGGCAGCGCATCACCCACCGCTGCCTACACCAGATGCGAGAGTTAGACTGTCGGGGCGAGCAGATGACCCTCAATGAGCTCATAGAGCTAACAATATGGCTGGACTGTCTCCGCCGCACCAACCTCTACATGCTGAGCAATCCACTGCCACTAGAGCCAGTTCCACCAGCCGAACCCATGCAGCTTGGGTGTGCCCGGACCCATGAGGAGGAGAGGGAGAGACACCAGCGTGAATCACGGTGCTTCTATAGTGGCGAGAGCACCCACATCATTCATCAGTGCCCCCACAAGAGGCCTCGAGTGACCGAAGGAAGCAGGGACAGCCAAACTCATCGTGACCGGGTGAGTCTAAACCATTCACATGCTGTTCAGATATTTGCCTTACCTATTGTGCTAGAACATTCAGGCCGGTCTTTTGGTCTTTCAGCACTCGGTGACTCCAGAGCAGCTGAAAACTTCATAGATGAGAAGATTGCGCAGAAGCTCGGCATCCCCATACGTCCTCTGCTCTGACCTCGCGAACTGCAATCCATAGACGGGTCTCCTATAGGTGGAGGAGTGATATCCCACAGCACGCTGCCCATCAACATCCAAGTCAGCGCCCTCCACCATGAAACCATCGTCTTATATCTCACGGTCTCCACCAGACACCCCGTCATTCTCGGCCTACCCTGGCTAGCGCTGCACAACCCCCAAATCTCTTGGACAGATCAGCAACTTACCCACTGGTCCCCGTATCGCTTGCAAAATTGCCTGAGGGGTCCCACGGTCCCTGTGGCCACTACAACTGTGGAGAGTCCCCTGTCCCATGTCCCGGTTAAGGTCCCCCCAGAATATCGTGACCTCCATGAGGTGTTCAGTAAGGAGAGAGCCAGTAGCCTACCACCTCACTGACCCTACAACTGTGCCATCGACATCCTACCCGGGGCCAGTCCACCTCGGGGCCGTGTGTACTCGCTCTCCCAAGTGGAACAGTGAGCAGTGGAGGAATACATCCAGGAAGCTCTCCAGCAGGGGTACATCTGACCCTCCACATCTCCTGCGGCCGGCTTCTTCTTTGTAGAGAAGAAAGGGGGGGGGCCATGTATTGATTATCGGGGCCTCAACCAAGTGACCATAAAGTACAGGTATCCCCTGCCTCTCATTCTCTCAGCCCTGGAACAGCTACGGGCCGTGACCATATTTATGAAACTGGACCTGCGTAGCGCATACAACCTGATCCGCATTAGGGAGGGGGACGAGTGGAAAACAGCCTTCAGTACCACCTCCAGACACTATGAATACTTGGTCATGCCGTATGGGATTGCTTACGCCCCCTCAGTGTTCCAGAATTTAATCAATGATGTACTGAGGGACATGCTGGGGAGGTTCATCATCACGTATATCGACGACATTTTGGTATATTCGACGTCCCTAGAGGAGCACATCGAGCATGTCCGGCAAGTCTTGCATTGCCTATTGCGATACCAGCTCTACATGAATGCTGAGAAGTGTGAGTTCCACCAACACACGATCTCATTTCTAGGGTATGTCATTAGCCCGAAGGGCGTCGCCATGGACCAGCGCAAAACTCAAGCGGTCATGGAATGGCCCACGCCCCAAACCGTCAGGGAGTTGCAGCGTTTCCTGGGCTTTGCAAACTTTTATCGACGATTTATCCGGGACTTTAGTAAGGTGACACAACCCTTGACATCCCTCCTGAGAGGTAAGCCCTGGTGACTCCTTTGGACCCCAATCACCCAGGAGACTCTGGAGAAGCTTAAGCAGGCCTTTAACTCAGCCCCATCCTCAGACACCCAGATCCCTCCAGACCGTTCGTCATAGAGGTTGATGCATGAGGTGGGAGTGGGGGCCGTCCTGTCTCAGAGATTCGGAGACAAACCAAAGTTGCCTCCTGTGGCATTCTTTTCTCGGAAGTTGTCGCCAGCTGAACGCAACTATGACATGGGGAACCGAGAACTCCTGGCCGTTAAGTTAGCCCTAGAGGAGTGGAGACACTGGCTGGAGGGAGCCGCACAGCTGTTTGTTATACAGACCACAAAAATTTAGAGTATCTGAGAACCGCAAAACGTCTCACGCCCCGCCAGGCTCGCTGGTCCCTGATCTTCTCCAGGTTCCAGTTTACTCTGTCCTATATAAGCCCGGAGCAAAGAACGCAAAGGCCGACGCCCTATCTTGCATCCACTCCCCGGAAGGTCGGGGGGACCAGGAAGGGTATATCTTGCCCCCTTCCTGTATCGTTGGGGCCATGGAGTGGGCCCTAGATCAAGCCCTAGCCCGCATACCCAGGTCACGAATCCCGACAGCCTGTCCTCTTGGGAAACAGTTCGTGCCAAAAAGGTACTGCCAGGAACTCATCACATGGGCCCACATGACACCAGCGACGGGTCACCCAGGAACCCGTCACACTTACCAATTGCTGGCAGAGAAGTATTGGTGGCCCCATATGCCTAGGGAGGTACAGCGCATTGTGTCCTCATGCTCCACATGTGCCCAGTCCAAGGTGCCGCGCGCTCTACCTGCCGGGAGATTGGTACCGCTACCCACACCTGACCACCTGTGGTCCCACTTGGCCCTAGATTTTATAACGGACTTGCTGGAGTCGCATGGTAGTACCGTGATACTGGTGATCGTTGATCGGTTCTCGAAGTCCCTGCGCCTCATCCCACTACTGGCCATCCCATCCACCTTTATTACAGCCGAACTCCTGTTCCAACATGTGTTTGGATACTTCGGCATCCCAGGGGAGATCGTGAGTGACAGGAGCCCACAGTTCACGTCTCGTGACTGGGCCAGTTTTAAGGAGAAGCTGGGGGTCACCGTTAACCTCACGTCGGGGTACCACCCCCAGGCTAATGGCCAGGCGGAACGGGCTAACCAGGAGGTCATACAGTTCCTCCGAACCTTCTGCGCCACCAATCCAGGGAACTGGAGCCACTTCCTGCCGTGGGCAGAATATGCACAAAATTCGCTGCGGCATTCTGCCACCCAGTTAACCCCATTTCAGTGTGTCTTGGGCCTCCATTATTCCCCTGGAATGCCTCCCCCACTGACTCACCAGCGGTAGATGAGTGGTTCCGCCAGAGTGAACAGGTCTGGGAACGTGCCCACCAATGGCTAGTGCAGGCCTCCCACACCGCCAAACGAAAGGCAGACCAGTGCTGGAGGAATCACCCCAATTATCAACCAGGGGATAGAGTATGGCTTTCCACCAGAGATTTAAAGTCACCCCTCCTGGGCAAGAAGCTCCAACCTAAGTATATCGGCCCCTTCCGAGTCCTGACACAAAGTAATGAGGTTACATAACGCCTGGAAATACCGAAGCACAGTTGCATCGCCCCGTCGTTTCATGTCTCGCTCCTCAAAACAGTGATACCGGGGCCCTTGGCCATATCAGTGCCGGAGGACGACCCACCGGAACCACTAGAGATTGAAGGCCGCCCAGCCGACCGCGTCCGCGACATCTTGAACTCCAGATGTAGGAGAGGAAAGCTTGAATATCTGGAAGACTGGGAGGAGTATGGCCCAGAAGAACAATGCTGGATCCCAGCCCAGGACATTCTGGACTTCCGTGCGGCTCATCCAGAGAGACTGGGACCCCGGAGGAGAGGGAGGCCTCAGAGGGATTCGGCTTCCAGAGTGAGCCCTTTGGGGGGGGGGGGACCCGTTTTTTATTGACTGCACCGTAGACTGTCCATAGACACCCATTGTATGTAATATTTGAGTAAAAAGGATTTCTGTTTTTATTTATTTATTTATTTATTTTTATCAGTACAGCAAAATGTGTTGAAATTGCACATATGCTCCAGATGCTGCAGATAGAGATTAGGTTTGAACATGGCTTAATGATTTCTTTAATTATTTGATTCAGGAAACAGCTGGAATATTTACCAGTTTATCAAAACAGTTCAGATATAATGTCTTCTCAGATTTTTCCCTGGAGTGTTTGTTCTTTTCATGTGACGCATGCACCAACAGTGTTTGCTTTTGATGCCAATTATGTAAGGAATAAAACATGACAGCGCTATGCTGTTATAGGAAAATGATAGGAGTTATCACCAAAAAGCTGATTATTCTCCTATAGCAGCACATCCTGAGTGTTTTATTCCTCTTATACCACAGTACTTTGCCAATGATTAGAATTCTTAATTTATTGATGAATGTTGTGGAACCTCCATGTGACAAGTTAGTTCCTGTTATCACTTACGTTACAGCAGCTATAAATTTTTTTGTCCACTTTTTTCCTGTCTTGTGACTGCTGATAGAAGTAGCAGGATGAATTCTGAAGTGTATAGAGCTATACTGTCTGCTCAGATTCCGTAAAATGCTGCAAAACTGATAGGACAGCGCTTCACAGTACAGATGGATAATGACCCAAAACATACCGCGAAAGCAACCCGAGAGCTTCTTAAGGCAAATAAATTGAATGTTCTTAAATGTCCGATGACCTCAACCCAACTGAGCATGCTTTTCTCTTACTGAAGACAAAAGTGAAGGCTGAAATACCCACAAACAAGCAGCAACTGAAGACGGCTACAGTGAAACCCTGGCAAAGCATCTCCAGGGAGGAAACTCAGCATTTGTTGGTGTTTATGAGCTCAAGATTTCAGACTTCCTGGGCCAATGACTGCAAAGCATTTGCACGGAAGTATTAAAAATAATATTATATTTATTAAATTTATGACTGTGTTAGTTTCTCCAATTACTTTTGAATCTGTGAAAATGGAGGGACCAATGTAAAACATGGCTATAATTCTTTGGTTAATGCAATATAACTCCTTGAATTAAAGCTGAAAGTCTACACTTCAATAACATCTTGATTTCTTCATTTCAAATCCATTGTGGGGGTGTACAGTGGCGAAAATACAAAAATTATGTCACTGTTCAAACACTTATGGATCTGACTGTATCATTAAATTGGTATACCTGTCCTCCAGTTTTAATGAATTCAGGAAGAAGGTGTTTGGGATTTGTTTTTATCTGGGTGATCTGGTAATTATTGACTGTAAATTACTTGCCGCTACTTATTCTTTTGATAAGTAATGATTTCTGTGTTTGTGTGTTTATGTACCATTCACACTGTCAACATTTGATTGATTATTAAGACATCATTTTATTTACCTGATACTAAAGATAACAGTTTGAAGCATTGTGTTTATATATAATATATTATTATTATTTATCTTATTATTTCTTTTCCACAGAGATTCATGACTCATGTATGCTATTTCTACCTTATCAGAATTCTCATTCTCATCTTAGCGATGCCGGATTTCAGGCATATTAGCACATGCAGCCTGAATATGTGGAAGAAAAGACTTTTGGTGATCCGTGTAAACTAACAATGCTCATTTGCAGTCATGAGAGGATTTTCAATATGCACCCTCTAAGACTGTGGGATTAGGGTCTGCAGCGTGCTCAAGGATCCTAAACACTGCTGAACGTGCACTGCTGAGAAATGAGGTCTGTTTGCTCAGGTTTGATCGTTCACATGCGAATATTATAGTGCTCCTGGTTTTAGACACGCCACTTAGTATATTTCACACTTTTTTTTTATATGTGAACTTTCCACATGTCATGCATGTGTTTTTATTTTTCACACATGATTGGTTATCGTATAATTAATTTTTTTTAATATTGTTTTCAAATTTTGTTTTACTCATTATTCATTTATTTTCATGTGATGTTCATATGATTTGTTTGTTTTCACACACGAGTCATTTATTTTCACGTGCAATTTATAAATTCTTTTTCACATCTGATTTTTTCCTGCACATCATTTATTTATTGTAATTCTTTTTTATGGGTGATTTTTTATTTATTTGTATTCATTTATTTATTTACATATGATTCATTCATTTTAACATATGATTTGTTAATGTGGTTTTATTTCTCACATATTATTCACACAGTGTCACGTGTTTACTGGAAATTGCTTGTGCAATTTCAGGGCTTGTTGAAATGCACTTTCATGTGTTTTTCCTATGATCACATATTACTAACATTATAGTGTCTGAACACAGCGTTAATACATATAAATGTAGATACCTTCAACCAAAGACTTATCTTACCTCAGATCCAAACAATATATAACTATTGTTCACCTCCTGTGAAGGACTGCACATTCACACAAACACACACACATACACACAAACACACCTGTGCATACCACGAACCCACACTCGTGCAACAGACATCCGGACGAATGCCCCCGCACCTCTGTGCGAAAACACACACGCGGTGGGATTGTGATTGCTTGAAAACAGCACCTGCTCCTCCATTTGAAAACTATTTAGGGAGGCATCAAACTCTATCAGAGCAGGTCTGATTGCGGCCAGCTCTTCACAATCCTCCAATCACTCAGGGAGTCAATTAGCCCCCAGACTGCAGGCCTCCTCAGCTGTGCGCTCGCAGCGCGAAAGGGAATCCATTCAGCACCGCCGAGCAACACCTGAGGCCCCCCTGGCCTTCCTCCCCCTCTCCTCCTCATCCTCCCATCCTCCCAAAACAGCTAATGGTGGAGCTCCAAGGGCAAACAGTACTTGAAGGCATTCAATTCACCCCCATTGTCCTCCTTTACTCCAGTCCACCAGGAAAAGCTTCATGAAAAGCCATTTAGTCAAAAAAATACACACCAGCTGAGTGGAAGAGAAGCTTGAGTACTCCTTGTGATATTGTTAATATGTCCCTGGGTTTGTTTGTCTGCTTCTTTTTGTATTGGTGGGATTATGTGTGTGTGTGTGTTTGTATGTGTGTGTGTGTGGAGTTAGAGAGAGAGAAAAAGAGAGAGAGAGAGAGCCCTGACACAATTTGCTGTTTCTTTGGGTGAGCCTGTGCGTGCAATCAGTTATTTATTCAGGCCTCTTTTGAAATAATCGAGTTGACACATCTGTCAGACGGCAACAGGAGGAATGCTAAAAGGTCACGGCGAAAGATACCAGCTGCTCCAGACGAACCTTTCCTGCCTCCAAATAGCACAGTCATTACGCCCCAGCAGATGGGGTCCCGGAGCTTTCATTTTGCTTTCCAGGTACGACAAATGCGACCGGCGAGGTCAGCTCAAGTTGTTCGGCTCACCCACAGCCAACTGCCACAATCCCACGACAGCGCAAAAGAGAAAAGGGAACCTGTCGTGCCTGGAGCTCAGCTAATTAGTGTAATGTTTTGCCTCATAAACAGTCAGGTCTAGGACTGAATCCAAGCATCTGGGTGTTTGGTAATTATTTCATTCTGGAAAAAAAAAGCATTAGATAAAGTGTTGGGAGATAATGCAGGGAGCAGTGAAGCTGGTGACATATGAAAGACATTTACCAAATGCCTTGGGCTGTGCCTTAGGAAAGGGCTTTAAAGATCGCATGAACATTATAAGACCCGTGGAAAGAAAATCATCTTTGATGTGAATTGGCATGCACTCATACTCTGTTTTACATCAATGACAGCATATGGCATTCATAATCATGTTGAATCTGCATGCTTGAAATATAGACACTGGGATTTTTTGAGCTTCATGAAAGACTTCATGGAGGCAAATTGCCTTTCAGCTTAAACAAGGCTAAGATATCTATCTTCTTTGCATCCATATGCTTGTAATATAAGAATATACAGAAAAACGGCTTCATGTAGTCAACAGAGGCCAATGCGTTTAAAATTAATCGCATGCTTTGACCTCAGCATTAGTTATTATGGTCTTATGAGCAAAAGCCAAGTCAAATGCCAAAACAATCGGCCAATAAAACACAGTGTAATTGTATTTCTATGACGATCATGCGAATGAATAACTCGTGCGAATGAATAACGGCGTGTGAATAACTTTATGTCTCCTCTGGAATCTATTTAACACAACACACTATTATCTTTACATCTTTTTCTCTCAATGTATGTGTCTTTTTAAAAAAATTACTTCAGCACACTCAAAATTTTCAGAGAACATGGGACATGATAAATGTCCTAAATTCAGTCTTATGTTATTCACCTGAATCTGTTTTCTGTTATCCAAATCTTAACTAGTGTTCCAATCAGAACCAGTATATACTGTAAACATGCCTGTTTGTTTAGGGCTTTTTTTTTTTTTTTTACACTGTGCAAAGAAATTACACCATAGCAAGTGGAAATACCTTGAATATAGTCTAAGTTATCTATCTATCTATCTATCTATCTATCTATCTATCTATCTATTTATTTATTATTATTATTATTATTATTATTATTATTTAGAAATTAGCCATTTGTACTTATTTCAAGCTTGAAATAGTCTTGAAATACATCAGCAATTTTGTTGTTAGTACAAATTCATGAGCAAGTAAATCCTTAATACATGAAAAGTAATTCAGTATATGAAAAGTATTCATGAAAGGTTCCCAAATTCTAGAGAAATTTGACTTTTAATTTTAAACCATGTTAAATAGTCCAATGGTAATATATTTAATGTTTTTCATAGACAATAGATTAATGAAAAATAAACCAAAAATTGAGCTACTTTCCAAACAGAATATGTGTGTATTTAACTACAAATGCATAAGTAAGCATTTACCTCTAGTAAAAGCTGATGTAAAAAAATCCATATTAATGTCAAAAACAATTTATTGGTCAATACTACACTAGTCGTAATAGTCTGTAATGGAAGGAAGGCAAACGATGATGAATTATTCATAATGGTTTATGCATATTTTAAAATATCCAGAGCAACATTACGAATGCTACTGACTTCTAATATATCACACCCGTAGAGAATAAAAGAAGCTCTTATCTCCAGTTGGCCTTAGCCGGGACTTCATTTGTCACACATATGTGATCCATTAACATAAATAGTGTGGTATTAGTGCTAGTGTGCTATTAGAGCTCGAGGCAGATGATGCCTGTGAGGTGTTGTGTTTGTGTGACAGTGGTGCTTTAGATGCATCCTGTCACTGGTAGGAGGATAAGGATAATAACATTCATATTTAAAGCTGATTTGACAGACAATGAGTCTGGGGACTAAAAGAAAGCTTGATAAAGCTGTGGTGATAAAGGGCAGCAGTCAGGACTAATCTACATGAATTTTTCTGGCCTAAATATCCTGGTACACACACACACACACACACACACACACACACACACAATTAGGTGTACAAGTTCAGCACCTTTCACCCTCATGATCATTTAACTACTTAGGAGTGAATGAATGTCACTTTACTCTTTACTCATTATGTCTTGCTGTCACACCATCTATCAGCAATATAAAGTGTTACTATGGAAATAGCACATAAACCAACATGCTTAGGGATCATCCAGATGGCAGGATGTGCAAATTAGAAATCAAGATTATGTGACAGGGATTATTAAATTTCTCTTTACCAAAAGTACACATACCAGTCATACCAGTCTCTGTAATATCAACAAGACGTGTTAAACACTATTTTAAGGAACACACAAATGGATCAGGGGGGCATGGTGGCTTAGTGGTTAGCACATACTTGCACATCCAGGGTTGGGGGTTTGAGTCCCACCTCTGCCCTATGTGCATGAAGCTTGCATGTTTTCCCCGTGCTTCGGGGGTTTCCTCCGGGTACTCCAGTTTCTTCCCCCAGTCCAAAGACATGCATTGTAGGCTGATTGGCATCTCTAAATTGTTTGTAGTGTGTGAATGGTTGTGTGAATTTGTGTGCAATTGAGCCCTCCAATTGGTTGGCACCCAGTCCAGGGTGTCCCCCGCCTTGTGCCCCGAGTCCCCTGGGATAGGCTTGAGGCTCCCTGCGACCCTGTGTAGGGTCAGCATTGCCACCTCACAGCTCCAGGGACCATTACTGTCTGTGTAAATGCTCTTCCCATGTTCGTCTGGGTTTCCTGCAAGTTCACTGGTTTCCTCTTCACTTTCCAAGAACATCCATGTAGGTGGATTTGCTACACTAAATTGCCACTAGGTGTGAGTGAGTGTGTATAGTTGATACCCAGCAATGGACTGGAATTCCATCTGGAATTAATTCTCCCACCTCATGCCTGAAGTCATCATGACCCTGTCCAGGATAGAGTGGTTACTGAAGTTGAATGTACAGTATAATGCCTTATGAATATGTCATAATGTGATACGTTCATTATAAATACGACCTTCATAGAAAGTGTTAGCTTTTAGTGTTGTTCTTATTTTTTCCCATGTTCCTTGGGAATTGGGAATAAGTTCAAACAAAAACATCATTCATTCATTCTTCAGTAATCATTTCATCCAGGTCAGAAATACACCCAGGAGCTGTGAGGATGTGCATAATGCATGTACACACACACACACACACACACACGCACACACTATACTGTATGTTTATAAGTACACATATAGGTGGTGGTAAGTCACAGACCTTTGAGATACAGGACTAATCATAACTCATCCAACCTACTTTACAAGCTGAGCCATGGGCAATGCCAGCCTGCAGATTTATGCTGCTTTACATATTAGCTGCAAGCTGGAAGTGGACGGGATAATGAATGTGACAGACAAGCAGCTGGCAACAGAAGGAGAAAAGTGCTGTGTTTGCTGCATTAATAGAATTAACAGACCAGAAAATGGTTTCTGGATTCAATTAACAGTTCTCGGCAGGCATTTTTACTATCAGCTGATAGGCAGTGGACGGGACAGGAGTTTAGGTACAGGAGGATGTGTGGCGGGATGTCTATGTATTTGTAGGTGGAAATTCCTTTGCAGAATTGAAGACCGTTCTGAAGAGATACCATGTATTTAATTTTTTTTGGCTCTTAATTCTTTTCTACATTTGCATCAATGTTCAACTTCACATTTGACACACAAATCGATAGAGCATATCTAAACTACAGTTACTCTGTTCCCGTACTTAAGTCTGGCTTTAAAGTCTCTGTACTTTACCTGAATTTTTCTTTCACGTTCTACTAATACATCTTACTTTTGCTTCCTTTCATTTCAAAAGTCAAATCCTTCATTTCTACTCGCTACATTCTCAAACATTACTACAATTCTCTGTAATCATATATTTGCAAAGTCATAAGGTGACATTTTAGCATGAGACAGCTTTAAGTAGTTAATCTTAATTTAGAACTAATCTAAACTTATCTAACAGATGTGACAGCGAGAATGAGACCTACTACTTATAATCACTGTAATCTACCTGCTGCTACATACTCTTTTGTGACACCTAGTGATTAGCATTCAGCTAGTTTGTATAATCATAGCTATAATTATGATAGGTAACTTTGAAGAAATTACAATAAAGCTGTTAGCCTTAGCTACTGTAATTCCTAATCGCTCAAATGTTAGCTAGTTATGAACATTCAAGTACTTTATATGGTCAAGGTAACATTTATCCATAATTGATACTTTTCTACTTTAAATTGAGTGATGTATTTGAAGTTGATCTTGTTCCAGAAGTTATACCAGATCTTATTCAGATGAGTAATTGAAATTTTATGAGTGATGCTCTTCAGAAAAAAAAAGTAGTATGTTGGAGTGTGAAGTTATGCTAACGCTAAAGCATGGCCCCTCTTCTGCATGTCAGTCAGTATCTGAGTCGCCTGCAGATGAATAGATGTGTTTTGGCAGATATTAGCTCAGTGTGCCCTCAGTCATAACCAGCGATCACTACTGGTTAAAGTTTTGAGCTTGTCACTACAACAGTCCCCTAAAACACTGTTTGTATCCCCCCCAACTGCAGTGCTGTCCATCTCTCTCTCCTCTGATCTCCTGATAGCATGTGACAGTTCTGTGTAACTTCTGGAATCAGCTTTTAAAGGTTTTTAAAGAAGGCTTACAGCTGTAACAGTAGTGTGCATGATGTGACTGAATGATTGAGAAGGTCTCTGGCCTCTGTCTCACATTTTATTACAGCTTGGCCCTGGATTGTTTATGGCTTTGTTCCTGTGCTCTGCTCTCCCCACTGGCAGTGCTCTGACAGGGATCCTCACTGCTCGGGCACTTCCATTCGACACAAACTCATAAATCTTCCCATGAAATAGTGTTGAGCGCACTGGAAAATAGGGGCCCTGAACAGGCTAATGTGTGTGAGTTCACGTGTCTGTATAAGCCTGTGTGAGTGTGTGTGTATGTGTGTGTGTCTGTCTGTGTGTAAACTCAGTGTGTTCTTTATTAGGGGCAATCCAAATATCATCATCAAGTTCCAAGCAAGGGTTAGGACATAGACAGACAACTTATAATCCATAATCAATAATGAATACACAATCAAGGGTGAAAACCAGGGAACACAGAACTAGAAAGTAAGGTTTGGACTTAACACTAAATATATATATTCATTTACTGACAAGGCATAGAAGCAGCAGGTTAGACATAGACACAGGAGACAGGACGAGAACAGAAACTGTCTGTTCTCATCTGATTATCATGTCTGATTTTCTGACAGATTCAAGTTCATGTTCTGGTCAGGTAAAATTATTTAAACATTTACACATTTTTGCAAAAAGTGCTATAACACTAACACAATTCTTTTTCCCCAACTTGAAATATTATTATATTATAATTATATTATTATTATAAGGCTGCAGGACATCTACATAAACCCTTAATGACAATTAATAGAAACCGACATAAGTATCCATAAAGGCTTTTTCCAAAAGCCATTATAAAGTATGCCTTCATCATTCTTGATAAACAGCTTAGTCATGTGACAGAGTTTTGTTAACAGAAGGTTGTGTTATTATACTTTTTCCAGATGAGTCACTTCATGCAGAGGTACCAACATTACTAACATGAAAATCCTGGCAAAATTTTACCGCAAAAACCTTTATGTACAATATGTCAGTGAATGAGACTACTCTATGCTAACAGTATAAATGCTGCAACATGTACTGGTTGAACAGATATTTAATGCAATCTGCAGAATAAATATTTATTATTAATTAATTGTCTTTATTTGTGGGTCTGAACGTTACAGTTTTCATGGGAAAGAAAACTTGTCCTCATGTTTTGGTATCTGGCCTAGTCCTTTCTCTGCCACTGTTCTGTATTGTTTTGTTACCTAATTGTGTTCACCTGTTCTATGTTAGACCTTTAAAAAAATCCTTCCTGCATTTAAGTAACTTTAAGTCTGAGCCTTGTTTTCCTATGATAAATTGCAAATCCTGGTGTTGACACAAGTATTTTTTTCTCAATTTTTGATTATGGGTTATTTCTATTTAACTTTGCTTGCCAGTGTTTGGGCCCCTGCTGTGGATTTGATTATAATTATTATATTTTCCCCTGTGAAACTCACATTTATACCAAGTGTATGCACTTGCTACCTGCCCCTTTCAATCAGTATATATATACTAAACTTTGACAAAAAAGTGACCTTAACACTTTTATTACTCAATTCACAGGTCATAATTCACCTACATTAAATCAGTGTAAAGCAAAGAGACCTCAAACAGAAGAAAATGCAAGTCTTTTATGTCCAATGTCTATTCCCTTTCAGCAAATCATCTTTTCCAGTGTGTTTGGTCTGACCTCTGCTTTAGCCGAGAAGGCAGAAAAGTGCAGTTCTCAGGTGTCTCCTGTGTCACCATAGCAACGGGTAAAAAACTGTAAATGCTACAGCTGAATCATAGATGTTTGTTATCTCTGGATCATGACAACTGATGTATTAGCTCAGTTGTACTTCTAGTATGTCAGAGTGACATAACGGTGATAATACGACATACAGTGCCTTATATACAAAATACAGTATGCCATAATATTTTATGTTACACAGGATAAAAACATAAAGTAGTAAGCCAAATTACCTACAATACGTTAGAAAAATAAGAAAGAAATAAAAAAAATTGGAAAAATTCTAAGTATGTTTGAATCATGCATTTGGGTAACTATTTTCATAAATATTTGTCATAGATATTGATGAAAATGAATATACACAATATTGGTTATTTTAAAATGCCACTTGAAGTCCATAGTGCCTGGCTGACAGAGACACTGCATCTCATAGGAAAGCAGCAGGGGAGCAAATAGCTGGAGGCTAGTGGTGAGAGGAGAGAGGGAGAATGAAATAGAGGGATGGAAGGAGAAGAATGTGAGGCAGTGTGTATTTTTGTGTGTGTGGACGGGGGATGTTTCACAGCAGGCTTGTTTAGTGGAAGAGGGTCACCATATGGATGCTGCCAGTGTTTGGGTTCGGGCAGACAGGGTGAGAGTGAGAGGAAAGAAGGCAGACGGGTGTTTGACATGCAGTGCAGTGCAGCCTGAGTCTGTGCATAGACACGTCTTGACTTGTTCAAGGAAACAAAATCATTTCCTTCATTTTTAAAAGCCAGTATGTCTCTACTCCCTTGACAGTTGTGCTGGCTATAATTTAAATCACAGTTTTATATTAATGCTCTCATCAGTATTTTTTCTATACTAACAACTCATGCGTAGGACTTTTATGGTAGACACTCATTTCTGACAAGCATACACACATTCATGCATACATTACAAATTGCACAGTTCTTCATTAATGGCTCACATCCAAGATTTAAGGATTTAGCAAATCAGCATAAGTGTGAGAATAAAACTTGGTAGCAAACACTCTATTCCACAAATGGGGTGCCATTTGTGTTCCACTGACATTACATTTACAAATATGAATTTGAAGTAAAAATAAAGACATTTTAAACAAAGAGAATATGTTCTGCACAACATCATATGTGCATGTAAAGAGATCAATAACTTAAAACATATAAAAACCCATCTACAGCACTCTTTCTATGAAGGGCACAGTTATAATGAACTATGAACATACAGTATTCATACCATGTTATAAAGCATTCATAAGGGAGTGTATTAAACGCTGTTATAAATATTTATGAAAATGCTTTAAATGCATTGAGTGCTTGGCTTCATTGATAATGGTGTTCTTATATGTTAAGAGCACTGCATAAAATTCATCATGTTAAAAATTCATAATGCATAATAAACTGCTATAACGTGTAATGCCTTTTCAGAAATAATAATAATAATAATAATAACAATAACAATAAGTCCTCTCATTCTTTTTTCTTTATTTTCACTGATCTATATATATATATATGATGAGGAAACTTTGATAGTACAAATATGTTACACACATTAAGTGATTCAATAACATTATTAGTTAAACAATACATTTAAATAAATCATTAGAATGTCCTTAATGTCCTCAATGATATTACCTTAGATGCTAGTGAATGACATTTGCTGATTCTATGCAAAAAAATCTCAACCCTGTTACTTATTTAAGAGCAATGGATTGATTCTGAGTTTAAGGTGGCACCACAACTGTAACCATTTTAATATTCACAATGAATACTAATAATTTTTTTTTTTTAAATGGGTGTGAGATTCATCTTTCTGACTGAAGCGATCCTGCCCCTTTGTTTAAGGTTGCTGATTTCTATACATAGTATACAAATTTAACAACTAGTTATGATAAAAGCCTAATCAATCAGGTCCAGGCTGTGGCTGTTTTGTGACCAACTACTTTAACAAAAGCATTGCAAATAATCTCTATTCCTGGCACATCAACAATATGTAAATGACCAACATACAATGGTGACTGAAGAAAGGAAATTCATTTCCCCTCCCTGAAAGATACTAGAGAAAAACATAGGATGGTAATTACAGCATAAGTGGTTTAATTATACAAGATTAGAGGACTTTTGGGTCTAAATATGTGAGTAAACTCAACTGGATTTTGATCATGTGCTCATCTTGGAGATTCTGTAGTGCTGGAATGATTGATGGCTGGAGAGGCACACCAGAAGGAAATGACCGCTTTATATCTTTCTACATTACATGCAAGTTCATTTTTGAGACATCTAATTAAAAACAGGGCTCCTCAATTATGCCATGTGTCATTTACATATGCTAATTAGTATCATATTAATTATCTGTAAATTGGGTAATTAGCCAATCTCAATTAAGGCATTGTTCATTACACTAAATGCACAGGATAGGTGTTTGATTTTTTTTCCCTTTCCTCTGCCTACGCTACTTCAACATGTGTGTGTTGGAATGTGTGTGTGTGTGTGTGTGTGTCTGTGTGTGTGTGTGTGGGTGTGTGTGCATGTGTGCATCCAAGCTTTCCTGGGCTCTGTGCCACATCCGAGTCAGGCCTCACTGGCACAGTGCATTTAATAATTTAGCTGTTATATAAGGGATGCACCCACAGCTTTCAGGATTACCAAGCATATGGTTCAGTAATGAAGCTGCTGCTTGTAAAATAGTAATGAGAGTATGAGTATAAGAGAGAGACAGATGTGTTATACAGGCCTGCTTTGGGTTTTCAATGTGTAAGAAGATGTGCAATATAAAGTATAAGTAATGTAATATTATGTAATGTAACATTGAAGTGTCAGAGGACCAGGAGGTGTAGGATTCCAAATTTCGACCATCCATTTTATATGCATATGATTTTTTGTACTAGTGACTGGATAGTTGTGAATTCATCTCCTAGGACTGCCACAGAGACACATTATCTTTTGGTATGTTTGGTTCTTACAGATATGGCGCAGCTATGAATTCTCAGATTTGCCCCACTATGCACTGTGTCATCCAAAAGTCTGAGACCACTAGTGAAAATGCTTCTATTTTGCATTCTTTTTTAACTGAATACAAAATATTTGATTACAAAGGATATTTTCAGCAACAACTAGAGTGGAAAAATAGAATATTAGATATAATATCATATATTATGTACGTGGATTTCTTTACCAGATTTTTTTTGGTTAGTATTTACAGTGCCCACCACAAATATTGGCACCCTTGGTAAATATGAGCAAAGAAGGCTGTGAATAATTGTCTTTATTGTTGAACCTTTTGATATTTTGTTCAAATCATTCACAAAAATACTCTGCTCTCATGAATACCAAACAACTGCAAACAAAACACAGGTTTATAAAAAAAATATATATATCTTTGTTTAATATATATGTGCAACAATTATTGGCACCCCTATGAATTAATATGAGAAAGAAATATTTTGAGTATATTCCCATTGATATTTTACTTTTTTTTAGTACACCTGGGTGACTAAGAACACTTCGGCTTAGTGGTTAGCACTAGGTGACTGGGTGACTAAGGATGGATGTGCCCTGTTTTGCTGTATTGACAGCTTTCACTTGAGCTGGCATGGGCTCCACAACCTGATGATACATGTTAGAACAAATTCATCAGAGTGGTGTCTGAACATGTGCTTCAATGGAAAAGATTTTTATCTTGTACCTTGTGTACAAAGACTTTAATCTTGTACCTTGTGTACAAAGGAGTCAACATGGTCATAATCACAAATTTTCTTACATTTAATATTGACCTAGAAATCGCATGGAATCTTGATTATTGAATATTCAAAAACATTGAATATCCATTCTTTCTTTTTTTAAAACTTCCAGTGTTAAATGAAAGAATTTTCAGTATACTGTAGTCACAGACTTTTGGACCTCAAATAGAATTTAATACATAATTAACTAACAATTTCTATGAAGCCCATATTCATAATTGATTCCTTGTAACATTTTTTAAAATAAACTTTTTTTTCTTCAAAAAGCTCTAATCATGTGATTAATTCCTCGATAGCATATAAGCATAAGTTCATAAGTATTCATTATAACACCAATGTGCTCTACAGCACAACCTTTATAATAATGAAATTGACCCACATTTAAAGCACCTGAGATATACCTGTGTGTGTTTTTGTAATTAATCTGAAGTAACTGTTTCCATACTAATAGTATCTCACTTAGTTATAATAACAAATAATTTAACGTATAATTCACTTGAATTTTAAGTTTTTATAATTGTTTAGAAATCCATCTTGACACCCCACTTCTGCTTGGAGCTGCTCAGGGATGGCATCACATGGGCAGCCTAAAGATCACCATGACATTATTGTGGATGATACAACACAGACACCCTTAAGCCGGCTGTGGATGTTCTTAATCATATATAGCCTAGACTAATCATATATATTAATCATATATAGCCTAGCATAGACTGCAATTGCTAAGAACAGTTTACACTCAAGTCTCCATCGGTGAACAGTTAATAACTTCAGTTTGATATGACAGACTTAAAGTTAAAACTCGAATGATGTTCATACTCAAGTTCTTGTTAACACAATTAGCACTTATTGACTCTGCAGCATACAGTTATAGAAGAGTAATGATTTATAATCCCTTTGAGTCTGGTTCCTCCATGTAGTCTCAGGGAGTTTCTCCTTGCCACGCTCACCTCTGGCTTGCTCATTAATGATAAATGTAAAATTTGAATTTAAATTGTATATCAGATTTCTGTGACAATGTCCACTGCTAAAGGCGCTATATAAATAAAATGGAATTGAACTGAATTGAAATATTACAGTTGCTTTTTAATTATTCACTTATTATTCATATTTAGCTATAAAGGTCGTGCAGTACACCACATGGCATTATAATGAATATGGGCACATTACAACATGGTTAGCTTTATGAGGCATTATTAGAGTTGCATAAAAATTCTTACAAGGAATCATTACCAGTTTACAAATAGTATAAGCACAGTTTATGATGATTTATCTCAAGCACATTACCTATTACTTTTGTTAGAAACAAAAGCTATCATGTTGATCTTCCAACATCTTCCTCTCAACACCCACAAGGAGCAACACCTTTTTCAGACTGCAGCTGGTTACATGTATCATGTGACTCTTAGCACAGCAGGTGATTGGCTCTTGTTGCAGGTCTAGATAAGAATGCTTGCTCTGACATCTCTCAAACCTCTGTATAGAATAATTGCAATTGCTAGGACTAAAAAAAATCATCTTCATGTGGAAGATGATTTTCTTCATCTGATGATTTTTCTTCATCCAGCCGGCCAACACTGGGAAGGCTGGAGAAGCCGTAATGTAAATGCTGTAATTTATTTTCTCCACAGTGGGAGGTGAAGTGCAGAGCTCAGCATGACCTGTGTGTCTTTGTGCACATGGACCTAACAGCTGTGTTGGGTATGCGCTCGAGTCCATGCGCTTGCAAAGCTGTGTCAGATGAGAGCATAAAATTCAGCGCATAAGATCTGGAAGAGTGACTGATGCAATACAAGAAAGGCAAAATAGCTATTAAAGGAAAAGCAAAGGGTGAGAATGTGTTTAATTACGTTTGAACAGTGCGACGTCTCATGCTGCGTAAAAATGTTATGAAACACTAAAAATTTGGCTGGTGGTTCATTCTTCCATTTAAAATGGATTTGTGCTGTTTATCGTGGTTAGCCATTATGTTTTTTTAAAAAAAACAAAAAAACAAACAAAAAAAAAACATGCCAAGAGATCAGATCCAACAGCAATATAGATGATTTGTGTAACTCCAGTAGGGGGAGCTGTGGGATACCTTTTTAGTGTGTGTGAACGCTATTGTGTGTTGCGTGTGTTGCATGTTTAAAAGACTATCAAAATGATGGATCTGAAAGCCCCGCTGCATGCATCCGGCAAAGACTGAGCATTGTCCTGCTGTTTTTACATATATTTATTCACATAGCTGACATATATTATGTACAATCTAGAGCTATGTTCTGTAATGATCACACCACACATTACTTCCTCTCTTTTATTTATCTTGATATTGGATGAGAATACCTCCATCTTCCTGGGCTGTTGATCACTGGTTCTTAATGGTAGGACAAGTTTCTTTGTCCCCCTTTTGCCCTGTGTTGTTTCTTTCTTCACCCCTCTCATTTTATTTCAGGCTTTTCTGAAGGAACTCATGTTTCAAAGGTACTTGCACAGGTCTGAATAGAGCTGAAGGTTTTCTGGGAGGATAGAGGGATCAGAAAGAACACTCAGACCAAATGATGATGTTATGCTAGTGTAAGATTCTACATTTTGTTATAGGATGGGCAGTCAAATATTATAACAGTTACAGTTAACTAAAATTGTATACTAGCCACAGTAACTTAAACAATTTATAACGAACTTAAACGATATTTAAATGATTTATTGCTGGAATTTAATTTTAGTTAAATGAAGACTCCAGGCTCTAATCAACAAGAATGTCAAAATTTTTCTGTACTTAAAAACAAACAAACAACAAACACAGAAAACCTGTCTACTTAAAACTCCCTTATAAAGGAAGTATATTGTCAATTGTTGAATTCTGTTGATAATTTAAAAGACAAAAAAAAAAAAGAACCTATAAAGGAAATTAGATACTAAAAATTTAGCCTCTAATGGTAAAGGTGTTGAAATGGATATCTGAGAAAGTCTTACCAAACGTACCGTTGTATTCATTCCACATTTCAGAGCTGGCCCGGTGTTTTTTGCACAATTACCCAATACTGGAAATATTCCGGTTTACTGATCTGCACCAAAACAGATTCAATATAACCAAACCAAGATAACAATGGATACTGTTACATCTGGCCCTAAGCCCTTAGAAAGGATTTAAAAACGTCAATATTTGTCACTAAAAATGAATGAGTGGTAAATACAAATGAATGCAAAATACTCGAAAGAAACACTGGTGATAATGATAAGCTTTGATTTGATAAATTTGCTAATGATAGCTTTGATAAATTTACTAATATGCGATATATTGTAAACAACTTTTTCTGAATAACACATTGTTCAATGCCATTATCAGCTGCTTGGCCTGAACTTGTCTTAAGTTTGCATTATGAATGAACTTCCAGGACTGTTTCATGTCTCCAGTGTACATCCGGCAAAAACATGCTTGCTGTCACTGTCATATTTTTACGTCATATTTTTAACTGAGCTGTGTTGTAAATGGTTCAAAACTAGCACAAATGTCCATGCTGTTGTTATCCCTGTTGATTTATTATGAGTGGTCATTAATTTAGTAAAATTGTAATGTAATGTTATTGTATTGTTTTTAAAACTTGGATTTGTGGAATTGTGTTATGCACTAATTATGGCCTAGCTCAATTGTTCTTAAAGTTGGGAAAAGTTATTATATTTTTCACTGAGTACATATAGTTATTAGAGTAATTGATTGACCACATGAACTGAATGGATTTAATCTAAATCTAAATAATTAAAAACTAGTAGCCTATAAATAATATCAACTTGGACCTAATGTGTTGTGTTGTTGGACATTTCAGGAAAAAAATAGCTTTAGGGCTCCAATAAATAGCAAGAATATTACTGTACTAATGTTACTGAATGAATATTACTGTACAGTATTAAAAATACTGACCCTAATATTTAAATAATTGGTTTATGTTCATAACATCGTGCTGAGAGTCTGTCAAATTTATTTTTAACCTTTTATAATATTAAATTAAATTCACTCTGCTATTGAATTTCTTTCTGTAACTGACCAAATTCAACTCTATTTTTTCGTGAAAATGAAACACGCTCTGTGGATTGGACAGACAGTTACTTTTGCTATACAGACATGCCACTTGGTAATGTTGAGTGTGTTTTTGGTAATGAAGCATCCTCACAACAGCTCAGTTCTCTCTCATCAAAGTGCAGAAATATTGTTGTATTTTGTGAAACACAGTTGTAATGGTCAGGGTCATTGGTAGGGAAAGTAATGCCATTAGTAATGCTATTCAACTGGTAGTGGATGTTAGAAAACAAAATGGCTTTGGAATATTGAGTGACAGGCTTAAACTAACATCCATCCATCCATTTTCTATACCACTTATCCTACACATGGACGCAGGGGAGCCTGGAGCCTATCCAAGGGAAATCGGGACACAAAGCAGGGGACACCCTGGACGGAGTGCCAACCCATTGCAGAGCATAATCACAAACATCCACACAATGGACAATTTGGATATGCTAATCATCCTACAAAGCATGTCTTTGGACTGGGGAAGGAAACTGGAGTATTCGTAGGAAACCCCCAAAGCATGGGGAAAACATGCAAACTCCAGGTAAACTCTGTACATTCAAGAATTCAGGATTAAGGACAGCAGTTTGTTTGTCTGTGTACATCATACCGTTTTAAACCAATACCAAAAGATATGATCTTTGCTTATAATTTACTTTCACATGCAAATCATGCTTTTATAAGCTATGGGATGAATGGCGAGCTGAATAGTGGCTGAACAGTGTAATGGTCCATCAAGTCGTCTTGATCCAATGGACTCTATTATTGAAATGAAGATGAGGCAGTACCTGTGCAGGCATTTAATCTAGAACAGCATGCATGAATAGAAAAATAATGACACATTCCTTCTGCAGTCTTGTCGTGCATTTCAGTGTCACAGAGCTGTTTTGTTTTGTGTGAGGTGTTCATACAGTACCTTACAGCCTTCACCTAACCACTGTGGCCACCAAAGCACACCATGTGATGTTGCACTGGCAGTTTTGCTCATTTCACAGACAGTGGGTGCTTTTATATGGTGTGTGTGCTGCGTTTGTTATTGGCTCTCGCCCGCAGACCCCAGCGCCAGTCCCACTGTGTCTGCCTGTCTGCGGACGCGCCTTATTTTGCATGGCAACTCGCAAGCCACACTTCATAGGGACTTTATAATAACACCCCCTGCCGAGGTGACAGCCTGATTGGATTTCTGAAGGAGTCACTCGCATGCATTTGCATACTAATTGACAAATGTGTTTTTCTTTTCTTCCCCGTTCCTCCCTCATCCATTCCCCCCGCTCCACCACCACCACCCCAACTCCCCTTTTTTTGTGCTCTCATTAAAATATAGAACTTTTTCCAACCCTTCCCAGATCCATGAACTCTTCAGTTCCGCAAGATAATTAAGACATTTACGTGCATTTTTATCCAGTGAGAACAACCTCAGATTTGATGAAAAGTGTAAATTTGTGTATACAGATGTAATATGGACAGGCTGGGTTATATATGTAGGTGTTGAGTATTCTGTTAGTATGTTGCATATGTTGTGGAGAGAGATATGGGGTCCAGCTGAGATCACATCAAGTAGGCGAAATATGCTTCATGAGAGAATATACAGCAGGCAAATCAGAAGCTGCAAAATGCAGATGTGTCCCTCTATATAAGGTTTAGACACACACACATGCACAAAGACATACACACCTTCCTTCTGCGTTCCTCCACACACAAACTGAAGTGCGTGTCACCAGACGCTGCGTTTGCAGCCTGAGCATTAGCCAGGCAGTTGTTATTCTTTTTTTTTTACTCCTACACTCATGCAGCTTTGCCACCATTTTAATTATATGGTATAAATGGGACTCGTACTCTCGGCTGGAGGCAACTGATTGGAAAGAAAGCACGCAGGATTGTTTGCTCAAGTGCCAACATTATATACAAATGACCCACTGTGCCAAGTGCCAGAGAATAGCAGGACTGGGAGAGTGCCAATGTTTTTCATAGCGTTAGTTTATGAAATAGCGTGGCTTGAGTCAGGTGTACGGCCCTGCGAGAGATTAACTCCTTTTAACTCCACTGCATAGCTTTTAAAAAAAAAAAAGAAAAAGGCCTGTGACAAATGACTTGATTTAGGCATTTAGTTCACTTGCACTTGTTATGGGCTCACTAAGGATTGGCAAGGAGGCAAAACACACACACACACACACACTTTCCCTGGGTGGACAGTATAAATAATTCTCAGCTCACAAAGTCAGTGCACAGCATTAGAAATGAATAGAAACCCTGCTTCTAAAAGAATGGATTCAAAGAGCTCCTGAAATGTTCATGAGCAAAGCTGGTATCACACACATTCCCATTTGCTTGCATGTCATGGGTTACCATGAGTGCATCAGCCAGTCCACATAAAAAATACCTACATTTATATGGTTTATTTGTGCACCTTTACAGCCTGTTGTTGTTCATCATAGTACCAAAAAATGCTTCTTTTGTTCATCCACCAAAGACACTAGACACTTTTTCACGGTATATTTCAAATACCACATTATTTCCATTTGCTTTTTCTTTCTTTCAGCATGGAACAATAGCCAAATGCCCTTTACTCTCCGTCTCACACACTCCTTTTTTAAACAAAAGGAAAAAAGAAATTGGAGACAAGCACCAATCCTGGAGTCTCCCCGGAGAGTGGCTACGCTTGTTGTGATCAGGGTGAGCTGTGACATTCACAGCAATAGTCCTGCATGTTCTTTCTTTTGTAAAAATGCCCGTTGCAGGTGATGGATTCTAATGGAGTGCTATTCCCTCGTTTACCCACCACTCTACCACCCACAGAAAGTTCCCGGGCACTGCCTGCACATGAATAATTGCCCACTTGGGACTGATTTCACTGTGCAGACTGTAGCTGCTGCCCTCTCTCACTCCTTCTCTCACTCCCGTCATTCCCTTTCTCTGCATACTGAGGTGTTTGTTTGTTTATTTATTTATTTATTCCTTTTTTCATCCACCTGTGGCACTCAGATTTCATAAATACAGCATGGACAAAACAGCACATCTAGCTTTTGACAAATAGCACCATCGACTGGCGATGCCGAGGATACAGATGGATTGAGAAAAGAGAGAGTTCCTTTTTTATGTCTTTTTTTCTATCAAAGACATGTTGGATTATGACCTTCACATGCTGCCATCTCTGTGTAAAACCACATGCTGTGTCATCTTCATGATGATTGTGTTACTCTTCATACACACATGGCACAATAAGGGAGGTTCAGAACTGGTTACTGGTTGTGATATATGATACCCATCATATATCAGTGGAAAAAACATCAGGATTAAACAAGAACTTTATTAACAACAACAACAAACATTTGCATGCATCATACAGTTGGCAGAAGCCCTGGACCACTGCATCCATCCCTGGCCAGACAAAGCGGTCTTTAGCTTCTCTAGGGTGTTTCGTGCTCCCAGGTGGCCCCCGGGTGGGTGGGCGTGGGCCAGGTGCATCAGCGTCTGCGTCTTGGTCTTGGGGACTACCAGGAGGTCCGCGATTTCAGGCGGTCATCCTCCTTCTGTTCCCACCCAAAGTTCCCCTGTTGGAACACAGATGGGAGCAGGTTAGAGGGTGTGTGTAGCGTAACTTCTGTCCCGGTGTCCTCCTCGCCTCGGGCTATGTAGACCTGCCACACCCGGGCTTCCTTCATTCGCTGGGGTGGTTGCGGCAGGTCCTGTGTGGGGAGGACACACCCTGCTGGCCAGGTTTTCTGGGCCTACTTTGGCGTTCCCTGGTCTGGCTTTGTCGGCCTGGGCTTGTCCTCGGGTGTCCCATAGTCTGGGCGGCTTTGGTGGTGCTATCCGTCCTCGCCGAGTGCCAGGGTGGTCAGGGTGCATTCCAGGGTGGTCATTAGTTCCCTGGGTGTCCTGGGGCCTTGCATTCCCACGGCCTGACGTTCTGTGGGTGGCAGAGTTCTCAGGAACTGGACCATGGCCTCCCTCTCTACAACCTCAGTGGCGGTGTACAGGTCTGGTACCTGTACACGGTGTACAGGTCTCCTCGTGGCTTGGCTCCCGGCCTGTAGCTCCACCGGTAGAACTCCGCCGCTGCCTGGAGGGGGTTCCGCCCACACCACGCCAGGATCTCTCGCTTTACTGCTCCGTAGTCCCCTGTGTCCTACGGAGCAAGGGCAACAAAAGTGTACACCCCTAAATGAAAATGTCCAAATTGGGCATTTATTTTGGGCATATATATATGTGTGTGTATATATATATATATATATATATATATATATATATATATATATATATATATATATATATATATATATATATATATATATACACACAGTGGGGGAAATAAGTATTGGATGCATCAACTTCTTTACAGTAAACATATTTCCAATGAGGTTATTCACATGAAATTTTCACCAGACATCAGTATTAACTCAAGAAATCCACAAATATAAAGAATTCACAACATTAAAGTCCATAAATAAAGTTATGTGTAATAAAGTGTAAGGACACAGGAAAAAGTATTGAACATGCTAAGAAAAAGCAGTTCTCCAAGGTAAGGCAAGGAACCAACTAAAATCCATAAGTAGTTAAATAGTAATTATACCTCTTATCTGTGCAAATTAATATCAGCTGAGTTAGTAAACTGATGGTCTATAAAAAGGCTTTTCATTACCAAGGTGTCACACAAGAAACATCTCATGATGGATAAAAGCAAAGAGCTCTCCCAAGACCTTCGCAACCTTATTGTTGCAAAACATATTGATGGAATCAAATACTCCCGAAACACTTGGAGGCAGCAGGTACCATTGTCACAGAGAAAACAATAGGCAATGCACTCCACCGCCATGGCCTCTATGCACGCTCACCCTGCAAGACTCCATTACTAAAGAAAAGACTTGTCGAAGCTCGTTTAAAGTTTGCTACAACTCATTTGGACAGCCTATGAAATACTGGGAGAGCGTACTCTGGTCAGATGAGAGCAAAATTGAACATTTTGGCTGTCATACTACACACCATGTTTGGAGAAGAAAAGGCACTGCACATCACCCTAAAACACTATACCAACACTGAAGTTTGGAGGTGGAAGCATCATGGTGTGGGGCTGTTTTTCATCGCATGGTACTGGCAGACTTCATATAATTGAAGGAACGATGTATGGAGCCCTTTACCAGGAGATTCTTGAGAAGAATCTGCTGCTATCCACCAGGACAATGAAGATGAGACGTGGGTGGATCTTCCAGCAGGACAACGATCCAAAGCATACAGCAAAGGAAACTCAATTGGATTCAGAAAAAAAAATGAAGGTGTTAGAATGGCCCAGTCAATCACCTGACTCAAATCCAATTGAACAAGATTTAAAGACAATATGTTTAGAAGAATGGGCCAAAATCACACCTGAATACTGTGGCCAATTAATTTCTTCATACAGGAAGTGTCTTAAAGCTGTCATTACAAACAAAGGCTTCTTCACTGAGTATTAAATAAATTTCAGTTAGCGTATTCAAAACTTTTTACCTGAATCATTCCACTTTATTACACATAACTTCATTTATGGACTTTAATGTTTAGATTTCTTTATATGTGTGGATTTCTTGAGTTAATACCAAAGTCTGGTGAAAATTTAATGTGAATAGACTCATTGGGAATATGTTTACTCAAAAAAATGTTGATGCGTTCAATATTTATTTCCCCCACTGTACACACACACACACACACACACACACACACACATACATACTGTACACACATATCTATCTATCTATCTATCTATCTATCTATATATATATATATATATATATATATATATATTTCACCTAATGGCCACTTTAATACAGTAGGAGAACCGTTAAACCTGCTTATTTATACAATCAGCCAGTCAAGTGGCAGCAGCACAATAAATAAAACAATGCTGATTCAAGTCAAGAGCTTCAGTTAATGTTCACATCAAATATCCAAATGGGGAAAAATGTGATCTTTGTGATTTTTACCATGGCATGGTTGTTGGTACCAGAAATGCTGGTTTAAGTATTTCAGAAGCTGGGATTCTCATGCACAGCTGTCTCTAGAGTTTACATAGAATTGTGTGAAAAACAAACAAACAAAAAAGTCCAGTGAGCATCCGTTCTGTATGCAGAAAAGCTTTGTTGATGAGAGAGGTCAGAGAATAGCCAGACAAGTTTGAGCTGACATCTGACATCCGAGGACTGTTTATTTATAACGGTGTGTTTGTGTTTTTGTTTGTGTATACTGTGTTGTATTTGGATGTGTGTTTTGTTCTCTGCCCTCTTTCTCTCTCCATCCATTGTACTGCAAGTACTCTGACCAACTGTATCTAATTAGTTGATGTTTGAGGTGATTGGATGGTGTACGGGAGGAACAGAGATATAAGCAGCATTGGATCTGTGGAGAGGGAGAGAGACTTCTTTGGGTGAGGATGAAGCCTTCCTCCTGGTCCCCAGAATCATGTGTTGATTTATAATGTTGTGTTGAATGGTTGAGCTCAGGAGTGAGCTCAGGAGTTTGTGCAGTAGCTGAAGTGTTTGCTCAGTATCTTTATTTCTTTCTTGTTTGGGGAATATCGGGGGAGGGTGCCATTTTTATTTGTAATCCTGATTTTTCTCCTGTTTACAGTTAGACAGGGAAGGTTTTTTTGTAATATATTTTCTTTTTTTAATCTTCTTCTAGGTCATTTAAAGAGGTTTCTGGGTTAGCTAGTTATGTTTTGTTTGTTATTTTAGCCTTGCCCTCCCCTGAAGCTATTGTCCCCTATTTTTTATGAATATTCTTTTTGGTATTATGTGTTCTGTTATGCCTGTGATTACCATCCATTAAAAGTTATTTTCTTTGAAGTGGTGGTTGTGGGACAGGAGGTTGGATATCCTTGTTTTCTCTCCGAGGTGTTCTTTGTCTTTCATTATTTTTTCTTTTTCTTTACTTTGTTACTGGCTCCCCAACCCTATACAGGTAGCTACGTAACAGGAAGGCTACAGCAAAATAACTGTACGGTAAAATAACTCTTTACAACCATGGTGAGTGGAAAAGCATCTCAAAATGCACAACACCCCAACCTGGACAGGTCAGGATTGAAAAAAATCAGCTGGTCTTCTTCCAGTCTTCTGTCGTCCACGTTTGGTGAGCATGCATGCACTATAGTCCCAGATTCCTGTTGTTGGCTAACAGGAGTGGAACCCAATGAGGTTTTCTGCTGTTCTGCCCATCCAAGAAAGAAAGAAAAATACAGATATTTGGATTACTCTAGGTTTATAAATCAGCATCATTTAATTCAACTTATCATGTGTATCTTGTGAGCATTAATAGTTTACCATGCGGCCTGTCAGCAGATATTTAGCCCATTCAGTTGTATCTACGCTAGTGGTAATATCACAAATATTACATAATACTGTACAGGCGAAAGTCCCCAAGATTGCATTCTTTCACCATAAAACATCTATAGGCCACTTGTATAATTTATCCAGGACAGTGCCACCTACAATTTTTCACTCAATATACATTTATTAATTGTGTTTACCATAATTACCTCCCCACACACTTTCCTATAATAACTCTGCTTTAGTGTGTGTGTATGCATACGAGGTGACACCTTGATATCTTGATTAATTAACGTTCAAAACTTTACAGAGACCTTATTAGCATTGTATATCATATTTACACTAGATTTGATCTTGAATTGACTAAATGTTTATCTCTGGTTTGTAAGTCTAAGTAGCACCTTTGCACATTTCTGAATGCCTGATGATCCCAAGTCATGTCTAGTGCTTGCCTTCTCCATGTTCCACATATGAAACAATGAATGATTGGTGAAACAGCATTTTGTTTTTATGCACCAAAGATGTGGAACATGATTACCAATAAACATTTGTCAGGCTAAAAAAACATTCTGTAATGAAAAGAAATTAAACATCTATAATCTCTATTTTGGAACCAATGTAAGAATTAAAACATTTAAAATGAAATCAAAATCAATTAATATTTTAACCAAGGTACAGTACAGACCTTAGTCAGTAGCCTACCCAAGTTAAGCTGGTTTAGATTCTTTATTATTACTTTATGATGACACAGATGCTGCAATTATTGTTGTACTGCTCAGATTACTTGTTCATTATTAAAATATAATTTATAAAATATTTAAGGGACGCACAATGGCTTAGTGGCTAGCATGTTTACCTTGCATATCTTACCTTGCACATTTGCGGCTGGGGGTTAGATTTCGCTCCTCTGCCCTGTGTGCATGGAGCTTGCATGTTCTCCAGTTTCCTCCCTCAGTCCAAAGACCTGTTGTAGGCTGATTAACATTTTCCAAATTGTGTGTGTGTGTGCGATTGTGTCATGTGATGGTTGGCACCAAATCCTGGGTGTCCCCCACCTCATGCCTCGAGTCCCCTGGGATAGGCTTCAGGCTCCCCCACAACCCTGTGTAGGATAAGCGGTACAGAAAATTAATGAATGGATGGTATAAAACATTTTAAATTAACTAAAATACTATATACTACATGCCAATAACATGATGATAAATAATTGTCACTCTCTCTCTCTCTCAAACCGAGCTGACATCTTTACACATCCTCATCATCTTCCACCTCATGTCGTCTGTCAGTTTGCCAGCAGTGGCATATGTCGGGCTGATGGGGGCTTTGCTCTTCATTAAACTATTAACTCTGTCTTGTTTTCCTTCCTCCTCACACACATGTACCCATCTCTCTGCAGTCCACTAAATAAACTCGGCATCATTATGAGCACTACAGACTGTGACATTGCCAGTGTCTAAGGCTCCGTGCAGCATGGAGCTCCAATTAGCTGTGCACAGTATGTGGCTCAAAGAGGCTTTAAAAACAAACCTCCTCAGCAGTGAGACTGGAAGTTGCACACAGAGAGTGCGCTAGTTGGTTGGAGTGGAAGAGTTGATGCCTGCTCAGTTTTAATGGCGGCTCTGACAGTGCTGCAGGTACGGTAAAGTGCTTTGCTGTAATGCTGAGGCTGTTAGGAGAATTCAGAGAGAGTCTGCAGTGTCTTCTCACCTCCAGCTCCTGACTACATCTGTGCTATTGGAGTTTAATAAGTATGCCCAGACACAGTTCAGTCCATACACAAACCCAAGATGTGTGTCTTCTTTTTCTTTCTTTTCCCTCCTGTTTTCTCCTAAATTCAAACATTTATTTAGCTATTTTCCACTTACTAGCTATTAGAGCTATTAGAACTGGTCTAGCAACTCAGCATCAAATAGCTCTCTTCATTGCTGCAACTATTGACAAGAAAATAATTTTATTACACAGGAAAACCATACATGAATTACATTACTTAGCTGAATCCTCTTACCCCTCACATATCAATAGAACAGCAACATTTCACAAGAACTATATATAACTTTATAGAACAATTCCCTAAAAAAAAGTTGGGTTACTTTCTGTAGTGCGAAGGTTTATTTAACATTTAGGGAAAGAATCTCCACATCAGTGTTTTGAGGTAAAGCTATTCTTTTTGTTTTATATGGAGAAAGTTTTCAGGGCAGAGGATTTTGCATTGGGCCTCATCATGCTACCTTGTCATTTATTAATTTCCTACATAAGCATGCCCTGTTGTGTTTATTGCTTACAGATACGTATATGATTGGTTCACCTTCTTGCATTGTTTTGGTGGTAAGAAAATGCAGGTTGCGGTCTGCAGAGAAACGTCTGGGTTACCCCTGGTCCATGAGAAGGGAACGAGATGTTGTGTGAGCTTCGCGCTGTGGGAAACGCCCTCGCGTATGACCGGTATCTGAAGCTTTCCTATTCATATGCCTATTTATAGGCCTGCCGTTGTCAGGTGATGTGGCAATTAAGCGCGCCGCGTGATATAATAACGGCACCTTATGAACCACGCAGTCAGCCTCTATTCTCTGACGCAACATCTCATTCACTTTTCAGGGAACAGGATTACATGCATAACCCAGACTTTCCCTTTCGAAGTGAACTATGCATTGCATGAGCTTCATGCTGTGGGAACGAAAATACTCACTCTGTCATACAGAGGGTATGACATGTTCAAAAGATCTGAGCCTAAGGGTCACTGCAAGACACTCGAGTCTGGGGTGGAATGTATATCTAGGCTGTACTATTGAATGAATATGTGTGGCATAGACCACCCTGCTGCAGCACACACATCCTGTAAATGTACCCCTTTGGACAAAGCCTTTGAGGAGGTGACCCGCCTAATGGAATGAGCCTTTATGCCCAGAGGCGTAGAGAGACCGTGCACCTCATAAATGAAAGAGATTGCTTCCACTATCCAATTAGAGATGCGCAGCTTCGACAGAGCATCACCTCCACCATCGCTGCCAAAGCAGACCAACAGCTGTTGCGGCATACGCCACTTGCCAGACCGGTGGATGTAAATACAGAGAGCCCTTACTGAACATAATAGGTGCAATTTCTCTTGTTCCGGTTTGAGGAACGGAGGAGGGCAGAAAGCCTGCAACACTACTGGCTGGGCAGCAGATATAGGCACCTTAGGAATATATTCTGGCCTAGGATATAGGAAGGCCTTGGTTAATCAAGGGGCAAAGTCAAGGCAGGATGGAGCAACAGAGAGAGCTTATTGATCTGCTATTCATTTGAGAGATGTCAGGGCCAGCAGAAGGGCTCTAATGGGGCACCTGACAGACCTTCCAGGAGCACAGAAAGGTGGTCTGCAGATGGGCCTCAGCCACCTGACACCACGCATAAACCTCAATGTTAGACGATGCTGCCCCACAAAGACTCCATCAATAAGGGCCTGGCTGGCTGAAATGGTGGCCACATAGACCCTGATTGTAGAAGGAACCAACCCTGCTGAGAAACATTCTTGTAAGAACTAGTTTACTGGGTCTAGCTGATGTTGCTCACATCACGAGACAAAAAGTTGCCACTTAAGTGCAAACAGTTTCCTCAAGGATGGTGCTCTAGCAACATGGTCTTGACAACCTCAGTTGCAAGACCAGAATCTATGAGCCAGTGCCCCTCAGGGGCCAGACCCACAGTTTCCATACTTCCAACCAAGGATGATAAATCAGCCCCCCAGCTTGAGACAGTAGATCCTGCAGACAAGAATCTCCACAGGAGTGCTATCTAGCAGGGATATTACACATCCACTTCCACTTGGCCGAACCTCCGCCATATGGACTACACCAGTTGTGGAGTTGTGCCTGCCTGTCTTAGTTGGGCCTACCTGAACAGAGGGTGCGAACGTAACCCTCTCTGGTGGTTGGTATATGAGACCACCGCTGTGTTGTCTGTCACAATTAACACATGGTGACTTCTCAATTGAGGAAGAAAGAATTTCAGAACTAGAAATATGGCACGCATTTCTAGGCAATTTATATACCACTCCAGATGAAAGCCGCTCCAGAGACTGTGAGCTGGACAGCCATCTAAGACCGCACCCCAGCCCATGAGGGAGGTATCTGTCATTCCCATCTCGCGATAAGGAGACGCCCCTAGAGTGTGACCCGAGGATAGAAACCAGGGACACCTTCAACTTCTCAGAGCACGTAGGCATCACTGCGTGACACTGATTACTCTCAGAGGTTTCATCCTCAGACGAAACCCCTGCCTTTTCATCCACCACTGAAATGGTCTCATGTGCAATAGGCCCAACAGTATAACGTTAGCTGCTGCTGCCATGAGCCCCAACAGTCTCTCGTAGAGACTGGAGGAGATGCCCAGATCTAGCTTTATCTTGCTCAATGTTGATAGGATTGACCCAACATATGTTGGGGACAGAAACTGCCTTATCATAATAGAATCCCATATAACCCCTAGAAAAGTTGTCCTCTGCACTAGAGAAAGCATACTACTTTTGAGGTTCAACCTGAGCCCCAAGCTCTTCATGTGGGTGAGAACAATATCTCGATGTTGAATCGCCAGTTCCCTGGATCATGGTAGAATTAATCAGTCATCCAGGTAAGTTTAGTACACGGATGCCCTGGAGTTGCACGGGAGCCAGAATGGCATCCATGCACTTTGTGAAGGTGCTAGGGGATAAAGCTAGCCTGGGGAAGAACCCGATATTAGTACGTGTTGCCTCCAAACGTGAACCTCAGGAACTTCCTGTGAAGGGGCAATATTTCTACGTGGAAATATACCTCTTTTAGATCTATCATCACAAACGAGTATTCAAACTGAATCTGTGGAACGATAAGTCTGAGCATCAGCATCTTGAACCTGTATGTCCGAAGAGTATGCTTCAGATGACGCAGATCTAAAATTGGCTGCATACTCCCATCTTTTTTGTGGACCAGGAAATAATGGCTATAAAAACCTCCCTCTCTCAGGGAATAGGGTACATGTTCTATGGCCCCTTTGTCCAAGAGGGATCTTATTTCCTGCGCTAATGTTTGGCTATGCTCTGTGCTGACTACTGTGATGAGCACACCTCTGAACCGGGGGGTTCGAGCTCTGAACTGGACTTGGAAACCCTTTTCTATGGTAGACAGAACAAATGAAGACACATTTGGGAGTAGTTTCCACGCTGCCAGGTGGTCTTTTAGTGACGTTAACTCTTCCACATTACGTTGGAGGAAAAGCATCAGATTTTCATTGCCCTCAGGACTGCTCCTTCTTTGTCTGCTTGACCTTTATGATCATTCTCATATCAGGCCTATTAGGAGGCTCCGACTGTGGTCGCCTGGTCCCCCTGGCTCTCCGCAGGGGGAGGCGGGCTGCCACGCTTGCCTTCTTTGCCTCCCTTGCACTGGTGCTGGCCTGGGCTCCACTCGTGGAGTGCAGTGCACTTCTGGAAAAAAGGGGAGTTTTCTGCAGTGTGAGGGAGATTTATATTCACTGGGGAGAAAGCGCCCGTCCAACCTGCTACGAGCCACTTCCTCTTCCCCGGGACAGTCTAGATTTAGCTTTTCAACTGCCTTAGTAAACACTTCAAGGAGCTCTTAATATGCTTCAGAGCTGCTCTCCAATTTTGGTGCAATGGCACCCCCTTCAGACAGGTTTTTCTTTTTGGCTTTCCATAGCAGAAGGAGGAGTATCAACGCGAACTCCAAAATCCGGCAGACAGCTGGACCCTGAAGACAGAGCAGTGCTTATCTCCAGCTCCTCTTCCAGATCCATACGAGATTCCCAGGACCTGAACCAGCTGGCTGCCTTGGCAGGGGCAGCCCAGATCCGTGAGGATCTGAAACCCAACTCCCTTCGGCTGAAAGGAGAGCGAGCCGTGAGTGGAGCTGCCTAACTGTAAGGTGTTCACAATGCACACAGTCAGACCTCTTGCAGGCTGCCCTGGCATGCTCCATCCCTAAACACTTCACACATCCCTCGGGAGCAAGGTGCGAAACATTTACTGAATTCTCTCTCACTCATACTTTTCTTTCTTTTTTTTAAAGGGACAGAAAAGTAAAGAGATTTTTCTTTAAAAAAAAAAAAAAGATAGAGAGGAAATGAAGAGTCTTTTTGCAAGTGTTACACAAATGACTGACATGCAGTCTCACTGAAGATAATATGGCTGACGGTCTGGTTCACAGGTGCCATTTCTATATCACACGACATGCTTAATTGCCACATCACCTGATCACGGCAGGCCTATAAATAGGCATGATGTTACACAAGCTTCAGATACCAGTCACGCACGAGGACGCTTCCCACAGCGTGAAGCTCATGCAATGTTGAGCTCCATTTGAAAGGGAAAATAATTCTTTCTAGATACAGAGTGAATCATGATGGCCTGCACAAACAAGCCATGAGTCCAATCTGGGTATGAACTTGAGTGCAACCTCACCATGCCTGGTTGTCTGCCCACAGGTGGCTATGCCAGAGGTTTTAACTGACTCTTTTCTCTTTATGTCACGTCTCAAAGATGCTAAAAAAGACTAATGCAAAACACTGTGGCAAGGACTAAACATAAACTAACAGAATCAAAACACGGTAACATGGACAACGGTAATGTAAGACAAATGTAAGACAAGGAAGCAGTGCAAGAAGTGGCTATAAGCGTGCTCGTTAACAGAAATGTGATTCAGGTGCAGGTGGTCATGTGACAGTGATGTAGTACAGTGCAGTGGCTGATGGGAACTGAAGTCCAGAGTTCCTTCTTGATATATGACAACCCCCCCCCTCCCCCCCCTTCCCAAAAGGGCGCTTCTCCTGGAGTGCCCAAGAATGCACAGTCCCTCTGGCGGTCCTGGCCCCCTGGGCAAAATTTCACCAGCTGAACCAGGAGACTGAGCAGCGTCCTCAGCGGAGCAAGAAAGCAACGCAAAGTCCTCTGTGGCACAGGTAAGCAGAGCGAAGTCCTCAGTGGAAAAGGTAAGTAGGGCGACATCCTCAGTGGGGCTGGAGCTCAGAGCGATGTCTGCGGGGCAGGACAGCCGGACAACTTCCTCCGCAGGACAGGAGAGGAGAGCAATGTTCTCCGCGAGGCCCGAGGGAAGCTCCAAGATTTCTGCGAGGCCATGGAGGGGAGCGAGGTTCTCCGCGAGGCCAGGGAGGGGAGAGAAGCTCTCCGCGAGGCCAAAGGGAGGAACGATGCTCTCCGCGGAGCACGATGAGGAAACGATGTCCTCCATGGAGCAGGAAGGGGAAGTGACATACGACGCGCAGCAAAGAAGAGGAACGACGTCTTCAGCGGAACATGGAGGCAGAGCGACGTCCTCAGCGAAGCAGGATGGCAGAGCGATGACCTCAGCCGAGCAGGAAGGCAGAGCGACATCCTCATCCGATCAGGAAAGCGGAGCGAAGTCCTCAGCTGAGCAGGAAGGCAGAGTGACGTCCTCAGCCGGGCAGGAAGCAAAGAGCGACGTCCTCAGCCGGGCAGGAAGCAAAGAGCGACGTCCTCAGCTGAACAGAAAGGCTGAGTGGCATCCTCAGCCGTGCAGAAAAGCGGAGTGCCTTCCTCAGAAGAGCGGTAAAGCTGAGCAATGCCCTCAGCGGTGCAGAAAAGCAGGGCAAGCTCCTCAGTGGAGCAGGCAAGCACAGCAGCGTTGTGCACGGGGTTGGCGAACAGAGGGAAGCACTTGGGTATTTCGGGACACTGAGCAATGTCTTCAGACAACCCGGGCGACTGAGCGACGTCCTCAGCTGAACCGAAAAGCTGAGCAGCGTCCTCAGACAAGCAGGGAGGCTGACCTTCATTCTCCACTGACTCCGTTTGCTGAACTAGATTCATTATAGGGGAGGGAGGGTGGGAGATGGTACTAGCCCAGACCACAGACTCTCACTTGTACTCGGACTCCTCCTCCTTTTGGCGTGGCGTGGTCCTCCGCAAGTATAGGTGGTAGAGTGAAGCCCAGGTATTTCATGGCGATCTGCTGCTGTCATTGTAGGTCTTACGTTCTATCACATCTCAAAGATGGATACGGAAGTAATCGCAGATTTTAAACGTTTTATTTAATAAACCAACAAAACACAAAAGATACTATGACTAATGCAAAACACTGTGGCAAGGACTAAACATAAACTAACAGAACCAAAACACGGTAACATGGACAACGGTAACGTAAGACAAACGTAAGACAAGGAAGCAGTGCAAACAGTGGCTATATATAAGCGTGCTCATTCACAGAATTGTGATTCAGGTGCAGGTGGTCATGTGACAGTGATGTAGTACAATGCAGTGGCTGATGGGAACTGAAGTCCAGAGTTCCTTCTTGATATATGACACTTTACAGGTTTTGAGGATCCCTGGCCACAACATAACAGCCAACTGACAAAGTAAGTGAAAACATTTTTAAAAATGTGAACACCACAAAAAAAAATCAACATCAATGTAGAAATAATAGAAAAGAAGAGCTCTGGTGAGAACTGTCATGATTTCCCCTTGAAGCAGCGTGCTCTAAGCGCGAATGCGCGAGCACCTGCTTTTCCACTGTCGACAGTAGTGACATCTGGACACGTGTTTTGTTTATGTTTCTCTCATGTCTCCTCCCTGTTCTGTCATTGGCTGGGATTTCACGTGTGTCTGTATTGCCCTCAGCTGCTAGCAGTTTAGACGCTGATCATGTCCACATACATACCGCGCGCCTCCCAGCACACAACGCGGAAGATTATCGTAGAGTTAGATTAGTTCGTTTAGTAGTCATAGTCATAGTCACGTTCCATGTTTAGAGTTAGTTCACGCTGGGTTATCCGCTCCCAGTTCCTCGTCATAGTTCATGTTTCTCGTTTTGTTTATCGTCCCTGTTTTCCGTGACCACGACCTTGATTCATGTTTAACCCTGTGTATGCCTGTTTGCCGATCGCCTGACCTTCGCCTGTTTTGGATTACGTTTATGGATCACGTTTTGGATTTGTCTGCCTGTCTCTCTTTTAAAATAAACACTGTTCATACTGCACTTGCATCCGTCCTATCTCCGCTCTGTCACAATACGTGACAAGAACAAACAAAAAAGAATCAATCAAAAGATAAAAGAGCAATCTAAAACACAGCACAGTCTCTGTTGATATCAAAATCAGTCCAATAAAATCCATTCCATATGCTCCAACATCCCCTCTATGAAACAATACTTTGCCCTGACCTTACTGTTGATACTCCATAACATCTCACCCAGAAGCCTGCACACAAGCCAGGCTCTCAACAGTGGTTCTTAAAGAATTTGAGATTCCCAAACTAGGAATAAGAAAAAGAAACACTAGTGCAGGTTTCTATGCAGAACCTGATCACTGCAAATCAGACATGCTCACCCATCATACCACATTAACAGTGCTGATCTCTCCACCGCTGACACAGTCAACAATCAATATTAACATTTCCTCCATAGCCTTTTGGGTGGGTGTCCTGAACACCTAGCTATATAAGACAAGATATAAATTCTAATTCCTGTACCACTGGGGTCTTACACATTTATTGGCTCGCTCCAAATTCTACAAAGTGCAAGAGTTACAGGGAAAAGCAAATGTGTCATCTTTCTGTTGTAAATCTGGTACCTCCAATGTTCCCATAGCCTGACTTGGTCTGAAAGGGCACGGGCACAGTTTGTTCTGGTAAACAGTCTTCACGGGTCCATTTCACCTCTCTGGTTATACTTTATACATAGGCAGAGCTGGGTTCCACTGCTTAATAACAACATATGGTGTGGGTTGCCAACAAGGAAGCACTTTACCTTGATCTTGCTTTAATCATCTCAATAGGATCTGCTCTTCTGGAAGGAGAATAACATCCTTGGTCATATCTCGATTCTGTGCTTAGAGGCATGAAAAGCAACTTGTTAATATGCATGACTAAGAATTTTGTGAAGCATACATACCAGGCATCATTAGGCCTATAGTTAATTGTGAATAGTTTACAAATCTGCAATGGCTAAAATTGGAGAACTCAGCAAGGCACTTCTCAAAGGCCTAGCATGTCTCTCTATCTTACAGGCTGGAACCTTTTGTCTGATGTGGTAGTCCTCACTTGAAGGGAATGTGAAGAAGCAGCTACCTTAGAAGGAGATGAATGTCTGCAGTATCCCCCCAATCTAGGAAGAATAAAATGTCTTGACCTTTTGTGGGGACTATCTACTGCTTCATGGCTGCAATTTTCTCAGAGACTGTAGCTACTCCATCCCTACTCACTCAAAATACTTTACCCAAAGTACCTTAATTCTTTATGGAATAGTTTAATTTGTGTTGCTGCAATTGTAATTCTTCATAAGTTTCTCAAATGATTCTGATGGTTGTCAAAATCAAGAGAACCAACTATTATGTCAAGTAAATAACACTGAATGTTACATAGTGTACATTCCTACTGTATGCAGGTGCATTGTATAATCTATATGGCATGCACTCATATTCATCTTCTCATTGTCTCAGGTCAATTTCTACACGACAATACCCAGGTCTAAAGTGGAGTACCAGCAGGCTTGCTTTAGGCAAGTATCAGGCATGCAACCGGAATCCTTGATGGGGTAGTGGAAATGCATACATGCGGGTTAGAGCATTTAATTCATTCAGTAGTTTGCACAAAACTGCCACACTATATCTGTGTCAGGCGATTGGCAAACAGGCATACACGGGGCAAGGCATGAATCTAGGTCGTGGTCACGGAAAACAGGGTCGATAAACAAAACGAGAAACGGACTATGACGAGGAACTGGAAGCGGATAATCCAGCGCGAACTAACTCTAAACATGAACCGTGACTATGACTACCATACGAACTAAACTAATTCTAAACATGGAACGTGACTATGACTACTATACGAACTAAACTAACTCTATGATAATCTTCCACGTTGTGTGCTGGGAGGCGCGCGGTATATAAGCGGACATAATCAGCGTCTAAATCGCTAGCAGCTGAGAGCAATACAGACACACGTGAAATCCCAGCCAATGACAGAACAGGGAGGAGACATGACAGAAACATAAACAAAACACACGTGTCCAGATGTCACTACGGTCAACAATGGAAAAGCAGGCGCTCGCGCATTCGCGCTTAGAGCACGCTGCTTCAAGGGGGAATTATGACATAATGCTGCTTGAGGCATCCTCTATATTTCTCCCCACATGATTATTAGCAGTTACCGCCAGTTGTACTCTTGCCACTATATCTGAATATCAGCAATAATCAAATTAGTGGACCAGAACTAACTGTTGTATAAAACATATTTAGATATGACTGACTAGGGAGAATAAAGGAGTCCAGTCACGGACAAAACTATGAACAAACTTATAAAATCAGGAGAGGGAAGTAGTGAACCCACTTAAAGGAGAAATAGCTGCTTAAAAGAACATTTAAAAAGCAGGTAATTGCTTGGGACCCTGAGTTGTGAGGAGGTCTACTGAAGGCTAATAGTAAGTCCATAAAAATGTCATATCTCAAAGTGTAATACTCAAAAACCAAAACCTCATATGGTAATGAACAACTCTGTACCAGGATCCCATTAAAGGGGCTCGATCTCACAGGCCTCCTGGACTTGCAAAATTTAGTTTGAATTGTTGTGTTTTTCCGAATTAATGTACTTAAGAAAGCGCAAACCAGAAGCAGAGGAACAGCAGAAGCAAAACTGTGATAAATGGTGGAGGTAATCTAATAACAAACTAATCATGGATAATGGTACTGATATTTTTAAATGACATGCTCTCTAAAATGTCATTGTGACTGGGTAGCATAATGGCAATAAAGAGAAAAAAAATTGCTAGAGGGAAAAAATGCCCATTCCCTTGTCCTAGAAATGTCTCTATATTCAAGCAAAAGTACAGCCATTTTACACCTATGAGAGAGCAATGAGAGTCTTTGCAATCTGTTATTTTACATGTTTGCCTCACACCTGCAGGGTTGAGGGTTGAATTCCCGCTGCGGCCCTGTGTGCGGAGCTTGCATGTTCTCCCCGTGCTTCAGGGGTTTCCTCCAGGTACTCTGGTTTCCCAGTCCAAAGACATAGACTGTAGGCTGAACTGGCATGTACAAAAGTGTCCTCAGTGTATGAATGGGTGTGTGATCGTGCCCTGTGATGGATTGGCCCCCCATCCAGGGTGTCCCCCCTTGTGTCCCATGCCCCCGGGATAGGCTCCAGGTTCCCCGTGACGCAGTAAGGATAAGCAGTACAGAAAATGGATGGATGGATGGATGGATATAAATTAATCATGAATAAAAAAACTAAATTAATCTTTGGAAAAATTATGTGTGAAGTATACAAATACACATGCACTAAATGTAAAAAAAAATTCACATATGAAAAAAATATGAGTATACTGACGTAACATGAGTATACTGACGTAATTGTTCACCTGTGAAGTTTGTATAAAGTGCTCTTATAGGCTTATGTTACAATTAAACAGAGTTTTATTTATTTTTATTTTTACAGAATGCAGGTATCAAATCAGCTTTATAGATCTCACTGTCTTAAAAGAAAATTAATTACGAAAATGTTGGGGAAAAAATTCAATATTTAAGCATTAAATGATCTTGCATTAAAAGAAAAAAGCAGACGTGCCTTTGTTTTCGAGCAGCTTTGCTCATTGGAGCTCTGGTTATAGTCTTTTGTTTTTATGAAGGCAAAAGCTAACCCTTTTACTTTTTAAATTATGCATCAATTTGCCTCTGCACATGATGAAATTAAATAAATGCAATATGCAAAAGCATGCCTAAGCTAATTAGAGGAGGCAGAATGACAATGAGTGAGCCACACAATTAATCAGAGACTGAAGGTGGGGGCAGTGTCGGGTGCGGGGAGGGTTCATTTATGGTCTTTGTTTTCAACATTAAACCCCCCACCCCCTGTAAAGCTAATATTTAAAAAAAAAAAAAAAAACAATAATGATAATGTTTTATTCAGTACAATACTGTCTACTAAGAGCTACTATCTAATTCTTGTTTTTAAATCATCTGATTTGCAAGTCAAAATGCACACTACAAATTCTACTCTGACGTTCGTTTATAATCTATGACACCAAAAAACATATGCTATACCAATATATAAACTGTTGATCTATCTTGTACTTTATAAACTAGATGCTTGATTTTCTTTGTCAATTGGGTCACCAAATCATTCCTAATATTTGGGGTTGTATCGCTGTTAATTTGACATTAATAACACATGAAAACATGTTAAACCCCATTGCACTTGTTGGCAGAGGCTGAAGGTTGGTTAATTACACAGCCTTGCCAAAGGGTTACTGCTGAGCAAAGTCTTCATGTCAAAACATAATCCTTGATCAGTATTCCACAGGGGCTTTAAAAAAAACAGGCCTTAATGTTGTCCACGGTTTGCACAGAATGTCTTGCAGAAAATGGTGAGAAAAGGAAGGATGGAAAAGAGAGAATTAACATACGTGGAGATGATATCTCAGCTCTTCGTTGCCCTTATAATTTAGATACCCACAGATTTTCTCTGATATTTTACAGACAGAAAGTTGTACTCTTGTCTCTTGTTCTTTTATGATGACATATTAAATTAATTACTGTATAAGCTAAGCTACCAACAAGGCCAAAAATATAGTAAACAAGAAAGAGCAACAAAAAATTAGGCTAAAGGATACGCAAAAGGCTAAACTAGTGGCATAACAGGAAGACAATAACAAGGCAATGATAATGCAATGGCAAAGAGCAAGCACACGGAAATGCACAAGGTTTTGCAAACTGAGACAATGAGAGGTCATGAAACAAGACCCAGGTGTTATGCTGCATTCAACTTAACCGCGCATTTTCAAGCTCAGTGTGTTTGAACTAGCCAGCCAGCTTTAGTGATCATAAGTTTATGATCTTACTTACTTTCTCAAAACAGTCTGTTCTTTCTCAAAACAGTGTTGTAGATTTAACCAAATAATATGTGTATGTTGATTGACCAATTTATAAATTGTATTATAAACTCATTTAAGAGTAGGGAAATTATATTTTATTTACTATTTACTGTGAGCGGCCATGTTGGCATGACATCATATGATGAACTCAGGGCTGAAGACACCTTCCCAGCTTTCTGAGTAAGAACCAATGTTTCATTGGTTTTCTGAATTTTGCATGTTATGGGCTTAAGATAAACACAGCATTTGTGGAGATGGATGTAACAGATGGATGTTGTTAAAGTTACATTTAACATATTTATACAACATATACTATATGATACAGTAGTCAATATTATAGTATATTTACCCTGACCAGGATACAATGGGACTGAAGATGAACGAATGACATGATGTGATATGATCAGCTGCCTGAATTCAGACAAAATCATGTTATCTGAACATACCTGAACATTGTTGCAGTGCAAAATCTGTAAATATGATGTGACTATGAATGATATCATGTGATATAATGTGATAATAGTAATTACCACTTTGACAATCTGTATCCCAGATGTACATTTAGTGTGTATAGTAATGTGGGCTAGTCAGTAATTATGTAATGATTCATACACCCCCACTCTACCCCATCCAAGAAGAAACTTCACTGAAACATTGAAGTGTTGTGAGTGATTTATTCTCAGACTCAGATTGCTGTTTGCCTTCAGATCCTCAGCCAAGATCTGAAGAGAAAATGTGCGAAGATTACGCTGTTCTATGACTTTCCAAAATGGGTCTACAGAGACTCATTTTCTTCTTTTCTCTGCTTTTGTCCTCTTTTCCTTATCACCATCCACACTTGAGCACAAGATGGCCCAAGGCACAGCAAGGTGAAGAAACCATATGGAAATGCTTTGCTAATGAACTAAATTCTCCTAAAAAGCAATTAGCGTTCCAGCCAAATTGGATTAATAAATGAACCAATCCAAACCAGCCTAAAAATAAGACGTTACGAACTACTAAGGTACAGACATCAGTTAAAGACATCATTAAAAATACACCGAACCTCTCAAAATAACTTGATGTTGATGCTACTATGAATGGGGCTGGTCTTTTTATAATACAATATACTACATAGTGCATATAATCACACTGTGATGTGTCATATAGTGTTCCACACTCCACCACTGGTAGAGAACATTTCCACTCTATTCATTTCTGATACAATGGCAAGACCAGTGTTGCACATGAAGGAAAAGCAGAGATACTTAAATCTTAATGGCCATTAATCCCCAGTAAATGCTCCATAATGTGCAGCAAATCAGAAAAGATGTGGAGACTATGGAGCGTTACTGTTTCCAATTTTGCTGGTGGACTCCAGCATTTTATTATGGGAAGAGCGGTGAATGGTCCTGTATTACTCTAATGGCCAAATAAAGATTCAGTTGCATTGTTTGGCTGGATGCTAGAAATCGAATAAATCACAGGTGACTGGATGTATTAACCTCTTCCATCCTGCTGATACAAGCTTTATAATGGACTCTGAAAGAAATAGGAATGAAAAGGTACCTTTCAGTCAAAATCATACCACTGAAAACCCACACACACAGTCCACTTAGTGCTCCAATACTTGTACAATTATCCAATTAGCTAATCAGTGCAATGCATTAAATCATGAAGATACATGTCAAGAGCTTCAGTTAATGTTCACATCAAACACCAGAATGGGGGAAAAATGTGATCTCAGTGACTTTGATCATACCATGTTTGTTGATGTCACATGGGCTGGTTTGAGTATTTCAGAAACTCCTGGAATTTTCACACACAACAGTCTCTAGAGCAATGGCAATCAAGGCCACCAAGGTACTATGACAGAACGTACTGCATTCGATTCAGTACCTACAGCTCGGCCGTTGATACAGTTCGTACTGATCAGTATATGTGTGTAGTATGAATACATTCAGGACATATTACATCCGCCAGGTTGGCATTGTCAGAGTTGACACGCCAACAGCTCTTCCATGCCATTTCCATTGCATTATGGGATAGCACAATATCCACAGTGTCCACTAGATCCGTATTGCAGAATCAAGGCAGAAGCAGTAGGTCATCCAGATATTTCTCCCCTACTGTTTTATGAATACTGAGAATTCAGATATACTACTAGGAGGACATTCAGACACAGCCCAACCTTCTTCCTTGAGATCTACCTTCCTGCAGTTTTTATTTCCAATCAAAATCTAACACACCTGTTTTAGTTGATCAAGACCTTCTTAAGGCAATGATTAGAGGGTCAGGTGGCACTGTTATGGTTGGAGGTTCAGGAAGTCTTCAGGAAGGTAGATCTCCAGGAACAGGGTTGGTGACCACTGCTCTAGAGTTTACACATATTGGTACAAAAAAAAAGACCTTGGTGATGAAAGAGGACAGAGGAGAATGGCCAGACTGGTTTGAACTGAAAATGAAGGCTACCGTTACTAGTCTTTACATCCGTAGTGGGCTCAAACTGAATCAAACTTTCAATCTTGTCAGCCAAGAACAGGAATCTGAGGCTACAGTGGGTTCAGGCTCATCAAAAGCTGTGTAGGTGAAGACCAGGAAGCGTGAAACTGAAACTTGCCACACATATGTAGTCACACATCCTACACTATTTACAGTAGGTTAATATTGGAGGTGTGTACACATGGTCTTAATATATAATATGAAACAAACTTTACCACAGCAATAATAACTCATCATTTTAAGAAGCTTTCTGAAAGGCTAAGGCTTAATTCTAATAAACTCTCTCATTAATAAACTTTCTGTCATCACTCATCTTAGTGGAACAACTGCAAAATAGTGTGATAGATATAGTATGGTAGTGGTTTTAGCATGTTCAACCATTGTGTCACGATTGATATATCATTGACAGGGAATCTGACCACAGGTTAGCGCACACTAATGCTTGCATGTAATATTTATTTAGAGATTAGCGAAACAAATGAAATAGCCAGCACTTTGAGGAAGTTTGTATGCTAGTTTTAGGCTAAGAACAATTCAGTTGCACATAAAAAAAGAAATCTTTTCAACATGATCAATCTACTTAATCCACCACTGGGGCTTTAGCAACGACGGGTGGACAAAATGTTCTTTTTTATACAGTCCCTGCAATCATAGACCAATGATTACAAGAAGCCATGATCAAACAAGGAACACATGAACAATAAATTTATAGATAACTGATAGCATTGTGTATTAACATTATTCACTTCTTGCTGTTAGCTAGCACAGTTTAAGCATTAAAACAGATGTCTACCTGCTGTTTTGATAGAGACTAATTTAATTTCATCAAACTAGAGTAACATTCTCAGTAGACATACTACTGAACAAATAGCTGATTAGCTAATACTCACTTTGGTGGGTTATAGACAGGCTTGGGGAGTAACGGAATACATGTAACAATGTTATGTAATCAGGATACAAAAAATGGTAACTGTAATCAGTTACAGTTACGTCAAAAATCAAAGTAATTAGATTACATTACATGTACAATACTATCGGGATTGCAATTTTATTCATTTAAAACCAAAGAAATTAATCTTTTGACATAATGCAATATAGACAGCTGCTTGATTATAGTTCTGGGTCTCTCTTGCCAGTCGTGACTAACATGAGCAACCTCCTGGTGCATGCGCAAATACATTTTGCGTAAAGTTAATTAGGTAGAAATGAACACAAATTGTTCTCTGAAATGCTTTTTTGATGTAATGTTACCCTGCATCAAGGACAGTGATCTTTTATCATTTATTTTATTAAAGCAAATCCAAACATTGAACATGTTTTTAAGCTCTAAAATAAGCTCTAAATAAAAGTATTTTCGATCATATTTCTTTTCTCTTGACTTTATTTACATGTGACCTTGAAGTAATCCAAAAATAATCAGATTACATTCATTTCATATTGTGATACTTGGATTACATTACTGATTACAGTTTATGTGAAGTAATTTGCAACTATAACAGAATACATTTTTAAAGTAACCCTCCCAACCTTGGTTATATATTGGTTTATTATCACCAAAGTGAATATAAGCTAATCATGGATTTGCATAGCCTGGCCATGCTAATATTAGTTTTGCCTAGCCTTGCTGATATTACCTGGTGTAGTACTTCAGCAAGTTTTATAGCATTCCATTTCAATGTAGAACTGAAATACCTACACTTTGTGTAGATTGTTGGTTTAATTTCATTTTGTTGGCATTCTTTTGCACTTTTCTATTTTATTGCCATCCTTTAGCTGTGTAAACCTTAAGCAACACTTTCCTTTCTTTACATAAAATGCCCTTCTGAATGAGCTGAACAAATGAGATAGATATGCAGCACAAATCTCTCAGATATCTTTGCAATAGTAAGGCTTAAGCTTAATTGGTAGAAATACCCAGTTGGATTGTCCATACAATGTAGAAATGAAAATAGATTGTAATAATTATGAATTACATCTTTATGGGGGTGGGGGGGGTATTTTATTGCAAGTCAATTTCAAGTATGAATTCAGTCACGTGATGCAAATTTAAAGAAAAAAAATGTGTATAAGTGAATAATATGAAGACAGAAAGAAAGAAAGACATTCCTGTGACAGAGCTGCTACTAATTCAGTGAATAGATGCTTTAATGACAAACTCTCAATAGGCTTTTCATTCTGAAGCTCTCATAATGACCAGTAACTTTCATCAGCTTTGTCAATTAGCAAAACGTTTTCTTTTTCCTCTCGCTTAAGCCATAAAAAGAGCAAGTGAAATTGCAAGTGGTAGCACAAAAGCATCTTCCTTTAATGTACCCTCACTTAAGAAGTTGTCTTCTCAAGGTTTTAAAGAAAAAGAATCCAATACTCATGTAACATCTTGAAATACGTTGCCGTACTCTGTTGAATGCCATTGTTAAGGAAAAACAGGGCTTTTCTCTTAGAAGAGTTAATCCATTAATCAAGAATTAATGGCACTCAAAATGACAAAAAGGTCATTTTTCTAACTTCCCATCCTTTAACAATGGAACAATTCGGTTAAATTGGTGAAGGAGATTGCTGGCACCTAATGACAGCTCTGAAATTTGTAATGTCTTAATTGTTTTTTTTTTTCTTTTCTTTTATCTTAGCTGCCAACATCTAATAGAGTGGTTTTTTAAAAAATTTTCCACCAGATTTTTTTTTTTTTTTTTTTTTTTTTATACTGAACAACAGGTTTCACATATTAGAGCAGCAATAATCAGAAACTGAGTTAACACTCTTCACAGAGGTTTTCTCTGGGAATATGTTCCTGCTCTTGAGTATGTACAGTATAGTGTAAAACTAAATTAACACTAGCAGGTGATAAGTCGCTCATGTGGCTGGTAGTTTGTCTCTTGTGGGTATGTAGTGACAGATACTGTTGTCACTTGTGAGTGAGAAATGGAAGTATCCTAATTTTATACAGCTCATTATAAGTTTTATACACAACACTTTTGTTGAAAATGCATTTATGTTTGATGGATATGTTACATGCTAAGCTTTGTAGGCATATTAGCTAAACAAGCTAACTGTACTACAGTAGCTATGTACACTCACCAGAGGCATCAACAACCTCTGCTACTTCCTTCCAAGCTTTAGTTTTCTTCGCAATGTCTCTTTACAATTTAATGTAGAGGTTGTATATGACAGGATAAGATGAAACCACGGTAATATGTTTGTCAAAAATCTTTGTCAAACTGTAAATGAGGACTAACTGTAAGTATGAACTAGTTATGTGTTCCTACACACACCATAGGTTTGATATGAGAAATAATTTGAGCCAATAATTTGGGTTTGTCATTTGTGTCATACCTAATTAAACTGAAATGAACTAAAAGTTTGTTGTGTTGTCGGTTAGTGTTGGCTATTTGGCTCCGTGTTTTTAGGCAGACTGACTGTTTTTACTGCTGTACTTGTTAAACTGGCTCCTTACACATGATCTTTGCAGGCAATAAGTCAAGGCATGGTTAGAAATTAGCCTAAATAAAAATATTTACATGTTAGTTTGGTAAAATATGTTTATTTTTGGCTGTTTTGTTTTGCAACAACATTCTATGGGTTTTCCTAGACCACCACACATACATACATAACAATTAATTTACATTGTATCTTATTTAGGAGTAAAATTAAAACTCAAGAGGTATTTTTACCTCATCTTAATGTAAAGTATATAAACTTGTCTGACACCCAGGCTGGTGAAGGGGAGGAATTGAGGACACTCGAGGCAGACTTTGTCCAAAACAGCAACGCTGATGCACTTTATATCCATCATGATGTTTAAGAACTATTTGTTCCATCATGAACAAAAATACCCTCAAAATCTGAAAATAATGTCAAGACAGACAGCAAGACATTTTCATATTCAGCCACTTTCTTAGAGCATTGTTCTGTCTCAGGTCAGGTTCTTTGTCACGTACATACAGCAGATAAATAGGCTCTCATTAAGTGCCCACTTATTACCTGCTTGTTCTGTGATTCCTTTTATGTTGTGACAAAATAAGAATAACAAAAACCTTGTGATATGGGTTGTAGCATTCGTAAGAATTACATTTATAAGACATTTAATATGTTCTATTGATATTCTTTTGCACCTTTATACTGCATTGCCATTCTTTTGTCCTGTCCATATCTAGTTTTTTTTGGGTTTTTTTGCATTTTATATAAATTTTTTGAAGCTGCCAAACAAATCAAAGTCACATCTCATAGAGAGTGAAGCTCCAAGGTATAGCATTTCTCTTATCTTTCTGAATTCAGCTTTTGTCTTAATTTTATACTCACATACTCATGTTTGGTATTCACTTAAATTACTACCTCATTAGACAAATACTGGGTAGTTTCCTGTTTTATCAATTCTCAATGTGATTAAAGAGGTAAAGGCAACTTGAATTATAATAGCTTTGAGATGCCTACTCTACTCAGCAACACTAACAAAAGACTGAGAACCGTGAAAATTTCAGAGCAAATCTCACAGACAGCACAAGCCTTCTTTTCATGGACTTCATACCTTCACATTCTAATTAGGATAATCTGTACAAAGCCAATGCTTTTCCTCTCCCAGATCCACCCCAAATCCCCACAGCCAGGCTGCACACAGCTGTCTCTCCCGGCTGCTTATCTTCGCCAGCTGAGGGCAACACTGGGAGTCCCAGCCACTGCTTAATACCAAACAGGTGCTGTTTTGTGTGTGTGTGTGTGTGTGTGTGTGTGTATGTGTGTGTATGCGTAGTATGGGTAAAGCCCCAGCTGGTCACCAGCTTCAGCCTTAGGCCAGCACTGAAAGGGGGCGTGTGAGTTCTCAGGAGTGCTAAGTGTCTTGTCAGCCATTGAGACCATAATGGGCTCCCACCATTTCACTCAGCATTCATGGGCATTATGGCTGGAGCGAAACCAATTGCTTGATTGCGCCTGTTGCCGTAAAGAAAGCTAGAGAGGCCTGTTGAAAGTCAATCGCGGGGAGCTTGGCGCATTCATATCCATCGTACCACATGGTCTCCATCTCTCTCTCTCTCCCTCTCTCTCTGTTTAATACCCAAAGCCGCATGGGGGAAAAGTGACTCCAGGCTAGCAGAGTTCACAGAATTCATCTTTCACTGTACTGGCAATGTCATAGATTCAGAGACTGCTGCCAGTCATTCACGTCGGAACATCTTAAAACGTTTAAATAAAACAAATCACAGAAGCCAGAACACTTCAGGCTAAATACATTATACACTAAGTAGCAGTGGTAAAGAATCAATGACTCACCCACTATCAAGAATAGTTTTTTAGCACATATCAAATAGTAGTACAATTTTATACTAATGCTTCCAGAATATATGATATTTAAATATTTATAACTGACATATTATTTCCAATATGAAATAATAATATCCCAATCAAATTTGATGCAAGGATAAATTTTCAGGCTAAATTCTGTTTGTCTTGGTTAGAGAATTAAGACTGGAACATAGATAGACATTTTAGCAAGCTTATTAGCCAATCACCCATACATTCAAATCAGTGGTGGATTTTGTGATACAAATATAAATAAATCAGTGTTTTTCAAAGACTGCCAATCCATAGACTGGAATCATTGGTCTGATTTCATCAGGATGTTCACATACACAAACCTAATAATATAAAGGATCTTGATACAAATATCTGCATAAAGAATTCACAGAAGATCCTCTTCAAAGCTCTCCAACCTCATCTGATTTTGCAGAAAGTGGCTCAGTCCTGTCATTCTCTCCAGATTTCATCAGATTTCATCTCCAGCATCCCTAAAAGCTTATAATATTATTCCTTGGATGTATGCTTTATGTATTCATTTTTGCTTATTTTCATGAATGGTGCCAATCATTCTGGAATTGACTAATGCTAATTTGTTCTTTAGTCCACTTTGATCCATTTGGTCTACTTTGATCTGAGGCACAGTGCCTCATATAATCAGTCATATTTGTTGGCCTACCGATATGTAGACTCCCTGATCCTTGTTTTGCCTCATTAACCTGCCACCCTGCTACAATGACTAGTGCCTGCCACCAGCAGACATTGATGTGCCTTCCAGGCCTCCATCAGTGGAGGTCGCCTCTCTGCCATGCCTCCCCTGCCTTGCTAACCTCCAGTTCTTCTCTCATCTGTGAGACCCTCTGTCTACCCTGTTGTTGCTCTTTGGGAGCCACACATTAATGGGGGGGGGGTTAGGTTTGGAGTAGGTTTTGGTTCTGGAATAGGTTTGCCCAAAACCTATTCCAGAGTTGTGTGATGGTTGAAATCATTAAAGATTGAGGAGAACCCCATACTGGGCAAAAATGGTAAGATACCATTGTGAATTCACCACATCAGTCCCTTTCCCATCGCCATCCCTTCAAGGTACCCTCTGACGACTGTGTTTTTCAAATATGCCCCCAAGGGATAAATGGAGAATAAGAGCTGACCCCTGGAGTTACAGATCCAGGGTGTAAAGTGTACAGATGCCTGATGTTGATGAACACTCAAGATACACACTCAAAAGTGAAGGGCTGAGAGCAGAACAACAAAGGAATATGGATGCATTGTTGTGATACTGGGGAGCTGTCTTCACAGCCCACAAATAAGGTATTGGACAAGTACTACAGTAGTGCTTCATGAAATACCCATATATAATGCCCCATCTAGTAAGGAGAGATACAGGCTGAGCCCCTTCCCTTGTCCCAGAATTAAGAGTCCTCCTACCTTACATGGCTGCCAGTGGAGTAGTGAGAGAGAACTTTCATTGTACTAGTAAGAAAAAAAGATGCCTGACCTCTTGCATGTTTGTGGATTACGTTTTGGATCACGTTTTAGATTTGTCTGCCTGTCTCTCTTTTAAATAAACAACTGTTCATACTGCACTTGCATCCGTCCTATCTCTGCTCCGTCACGATTCGTGACAGAATCTTCCGCTGAAACATGGATGCAGCAGGAGATGGGAAAAAATGCAGAACCCGGAAGTCGACGCCAACCGTCCCCGCTATGGACTCAGTCCACTTCCCACAATGGACATTTATGGAGCTTCCTTATCCATTTGACGGATTTTTTGGTGCCCCTGAATATTTTCTGGTAGACTGTCAATTCTATTTCGCCAGCCTGTTAGACCCTAAGCCAGAGGAGAAGCAATGGCTCCGATTCATGTGGTCCCGGTTCTTTGGACCGGCCCATCAGTGGGTGCAGCTCCAACTGGATAAGCACTGTAGGAACCTGGACAGTGTAGAACAGTTTGTGGGGGAATTCATGATGCGGTTCGGGAGTCCGGAGGCGAGGGCCGAGCTAGAACAACTTCTCGGGGGGGTAAGTCTGGCAGGCAAACCTGCCCTGCTGTTTACCCACTACTACATGCAAACTCATGCAGAGCCCCAGCCGGAGGTTAACCTGGCGACCTCAGAACTCGAACGTGAGACCCACGAGGTGGGCTCACCTGCCGAGCTCCAGCTAGAGGTCAACAGGGAGGCTCCAGCACTGGAGCTCAACCCTGAGGTCCAAGTCCAAGTCAAGTCTCAAGTCCTTGAAATTCAAGTCAAGTCTCAAGTCCTTGAAATTCAAGTCAAGTCTCAAGTCCCTGAAATTCAAGTCAAGTCTCAAGTCCCTGAAATCCAAGTCAAGTCTCAAGTCCCTGAAATCCAAGTCAAGTCTCAAGTTCCTAAGGTCCAGGTCCAAGTCAAGTCTCTAGTCTCTAAAATTCAAGTCAAGTCTCAAGTCCCTGAAATCCAAGTCCAAGTCAAGTCTCCAGTCTCTGAAGTCCAAGTCAAGTCTCCAGTCCCTGAGGTCCAAATCAAGTCTCCAGTCCCTGAGGTCCAAGTCAAGTCTCAAGTTCCTAAGGTCACGTCCAAGCCTGCTGATCCAGTTGACCAAGCTCCGCTAATATCTAAGCCTAACGACCAAGTTCTGCTCACGCCCAAGTCTACCGACCCGGTCGCCCAAGTTCTGTCCACGCCTAAGTCTACCGACCCAGTCGCCCAAGTTCTGTCCACGCCCAAGTCTACCGACCCGGTCGCCCAAGTTCAGCCCACGCCCAAGACTACCGACACGACCACCCAAGCTCTGCCAAAGCCAGAGTTTGCTGAAACAAACAACCAAGCTCTGCTCATGTTCCCGTCTGATGACCTGACCCACCAAGTTATGCTCACGCCAGAGTCAGAAGAACCGTTCGACCAAGTTCTGCTCACACCCGAGTCTGCTGACACGCACAGCCAAGTTCTGCTCACGCCCCAGTCTGCTGACACGCACAGCCAAGTTCTGCTCACGCCCGAGTCTGCTGACACACACAGCCAAGTTCTGTTCATGCCCCAGTCTGCTGACACGCACAGCCAAGTTATGTTCACGCCCCAGTCTGCTGACACGCACAGCCAAGTTCTGTTCACGCCCCAGTCTGCTGACACGCACAGCCAAGTTCTGCTCAGGCCCGAGTCTACTGACACGGCCACCCAAGCTCCGCCCATGCCCAAGGTTCACCTGGTGACCTCAGAGCCTCAGCCTCCCTGGTCAGCTGTGGACGTCGCTCAGCCTCCCTGTTCAGCTGTGGTCGTCGCTCAGCCTTTCTGCTCCATGGCAAACATCGTTCCCCCCTTCTGCTTCGAGGAGACCCACGCTCCTCTCCCTGACCACACGGAGACCCACGTTCCTCTCCCTGACCGCACGGAGACCCACGCTCCTCTCCCTGGCCGCACGGAGACCCACGCTCCTCTCCCTGGCCTTACAGGGGACTTCTCTCTGCCTTCCAGTACAGCTGGGGACGTCGCTCCGCTTTCATGCTCCAACGAGGATGTCGCCCTGCTTCCCTGCTCTGCTGAGTACAGTGCTCTGTTTCCCTGCTCCGCCGAGGACGTCGCTCTGCTTTCCTTCTCCGCCGAGGATGTCGCTCTGCTTTCCTGCTCCGCCGAGGACTTCGCTCAGCCTGCCTGCTCGGCTGTGGTCGTCACTCTGCCTCCCTGTTCAGCCAGGGATGTCGCTCCGCTTCCCTGCGCCGCCAAGAACACCGTGCAGCTTCCTGGCCCTGCTTGGGACATTCAGCCCAGGGGGCCGGGGCCGCCAATGAAATGGGATGACTCATGGCGCTCTGGGAGCAGTGCCTTTGGGGGGGGGTTCTGTCATGATTCTCCCTTGAAGCAGCGTGCTCTAAGCGCAAATGTGCGAGCGCCTGCTTTTCCATTGTTGACCGTAGTGACATCTGGACACGTGTGTTTTGTTTATGTTTCTGTCATGTCTCCTCCCTGTTCTGTCATTGGCTGGGATTTCACGTGGGTCTGTATTGCTCTCATCTACTAGCGGTTTAGACGCTGATCATGTCTGCTTATAAACTGCGCGCCTCCCAGCACGCAACGTGGAAGATTATCATAGAGTTAGTTTAGTTCATATAGTAGTCATAGTCACGTTTCATGTTTAGAGTTAGTTCGCGCTGGATTATCCGCTTCCAGTTCCTCGTCATAGTTCGTTTCTCGTTTTGTTTATCGACCCTGTTTTCCGTGACCATGACCTAGATTCCTGCCTTGCCCCGTGTATGCCTGTTTGCCAATCGCCTGACCTCTTGCATGTTTGTGGATTACGTTTTGGATCACGTTTTGGATTTGTCTGCCTGTCTCTCTTTTAAATAAACAACTGTTCATACTGCACTTGCATCCGTCCTATCTCTGCTCCGTCACGATTCATGACACATTAATGTTACAACATGGTTGCCCCCGCAACATGATGTCAAGAAGGGCGATAGCATTCTTGTGTAGAAACATCTACCCATACCGCATATCCTACACAGGGTCATGGGGGAGCCTGGAGCCTATCTCAGGGAACTCTGGGCACAAGGCGGAGGACACCCTGGACAGGGTGCCAACCTATCGCAGGGTGAAATCACACACACATTTGCACACTATGGAAAATTTAGTCAGACTATAACGCATGACTTTGGACTGGGGGAAGAAACTGGAGTACCTAGAGGAAACCTCAGAAGCATGGAGAGAACATGCAAACTCCATGCACACATGAGAGGCGCAAATCGAACTCTCAACCCTGGAGGTGCAAGGCAAACGTGCTAACCACTAAGCCACAATGCAGCCCGTGTAGAAACATATAGTGTAGGATCCATGGTTGCCATATGTTTTGTAATAAGAGTACACTTCCTTTAAGACGCCTAACATTTGCCTTGTGTACATCTGCCTTGTGTACATCATCATTAGAAAGATTGAGAGTTAAATGAAGAAAAGTAACAAGTTTTTTATTGGATCACTGTTAGAGGACACCAGTTCTTTTACCACATACAAGAGGAAGTATTGGATCTAGGACTAAACCAAGAGTGAATGAAAAGTAGTTGACCATTGTGATGTTTTTTGAAGGGCTGAATTTTACGCTGGATATCCCGTTGCAGGAAGTGAGTTGAGAAGCAACAATTTCTGCAAAGAATAACACATATTTATAGAGTGTGTGTAAATACATTATTGACCAATGCCGTACAAGCAAAGTAATCAAAGTTTAAAATGAAGGAAACATAAGCTGCGTTTATGGCATGTCGTAATTACCTTAAAAAAGTCTGCACATCCTCATAGAACGTATAATTACAACTTGTAAACAGAATTATCTAAGAACTCAGATTTGTACCACCTGACCGCTGCAACATCATGTGGAAACACTCAAAACAGTGGCGGCTTCAGCAGTAAAATGTAGTAATATTTCTGCGTAATAATTCGGATAAATGACAGTGATTAATGTCTCAATAATGCAAGATTAATTTGAAATTAAATGAAAGACATACAATGTAGTTTAATGTAGCTAGAAAAGAGTTGGATAACCCTCTAATGTCTAATGTCATGCTAAACAAACGAATTTTCAATGAAAGCTATTACTGCTCTTAAAATGGAAAAAGATGCAATTATAATAGAATTGTTTATAAAAAAAAAAGAATATTGTTTAATTTATCATAATGCTATTACTGTTCTTATTTTATTATTGTTGTTGTTTGTCCAAGTTTGTGACAACACATTACCAATGGCTGCGTTATTAATAAACATGTTATTCTTACCTGAAGTTCTTTCTGTGTTCAATATTTAGCAATAGCATAAAAAATGTGATTTAATGCTGTAATTATGTACAGTGCCCAGTTTAAGCTTTCTGACAGAGGCAGTCAGGTTTTCATTTAATATCTGTTGATATTTGATAGAGTCCATGATGCCATATATCCTAACAAAATGTCCAGGTCCTCTGGCAGAAAAACAGCCCCAAAACATTAAAGAGCCACCACCATATTTAACCGTGGGCATGAGGTACTTTTTCATATGGCTATATGACAATATACACACGTACTCTTCCAGGTTGATTCATAACATTTCCAGTTGACTGGAACTTTTTAATTATTGCCCTGATGATGGAAATGGGCATTTTCAATGCTTGTACTATTTTCTTATAGCCACTTCCAATTTTGTGAAGCTCAACAACCTTTTGCCGCACATCACAGCTATATTCCTTGGTCTTACCCATTGTTATGAATGACTAAGGGAATTTGGTCTATGTGTTAACTCATATTTATACCCCTGTGAAACGGGAAATCATGGTTGAACAATTTCCTGTTCCTAGTCACTCAGGTGTACTAAATTCTCATATGAATTCACAGGGGTGCCAATAATTGTTGCACGCCTATATTTAACAAAGATTTTTTATTTTTTTTTAATATCAAAAGGTTGAGCGATAAAGACAATTTTCCACAGCCTTCTTTGCTCATATTTACCATCGGTGCCAATATTAGTGGAGGGCACTGTATTTTACAGCTGTCAACATCATCTGACACGGATTCATTTTGGCATATAGAAACACATCATTCCGAGTCTGAGGAGGCTCCGAGTAGAACATCCGGCTTGTCATGTAGTAATTACAGTAATTCTGACATGGCGTGAACATGGCTATATAGAGGTAATTTTTTTATTTGAGGAGTTTTACTCGATTTTTGAGAACTAATAATATTTTTACTTGAGTATGATTTTCTCTGTACACTTTCCATCATATAGTCATGTATGAAAGGCATATGATGACATACGGTATACATCCACACAAGGTGAGACTGAGGATAGACAGAGAGCGAGTCAGAAGCAAATGGACAGAGAGGCACATATGGATGTACGCAGACCTGTATATACAACCCCCACAGAGTGTCAAATACACATGTTTTTGTCATACACATAGAGTAAGCTAAGAGCAGATGGCAGGAGGGACGAACACGGCTTATTTAATATGCCACTGTTAGGAAGTAATTATGTTTAAACCTGGAGAGCAACAGAATATTAAAGTCAGGCAAACAAATTGCTTTCACCTCATTAATCTGCAGTTGACTTTATTTGTTCTACCGTTTTACAGATGAACCTGATTTGGAAAGAAATATGGAAAAAAATTCTACATGCGTGTGTTTGCTTTCACGTTATGGCTGTGATTAGCTTGGGAACTTATTTTTTGCATCATATGATAGTGGGTATCTCTTTATAGAAAGCCTTGTTTTTATTTTGTAGCATTTTTGTCACATAAAAAAATTCTAGTAGTTCTGTGGGGTTTTTCCCTTTTAATTTGTACCCTTTTCTTTCAGTTTATGATTTAATTTTTTACCCCATCTTCTAGGTTTTAATTTTTATACCTCATTTTGTCTCCTACATTAGCACTTAATGCTGAGAAACTAAACAAGTACATTCATGCACTTAGCACCTTTTGGCATTGCAACATGCTACTACACATTCAGATTTGTACGAATTTACCCAAGTCCTATGAAACTGCACAAAGGTCAAATCAGTAGGAAATATTTGTTAACAAAATGTATAGTAAGTGTTGCAGCTAAGTCAACACACACACACATCTCAACAGTGCCTCTTTCAGCGGATTAACTTTTGATTAGATTCTGAGTAGATGTCTGCTGCTGAAGACAACATTTATAGAAATCGCCCATGATAATTATTCCTTTTTCTCCCTCTCATGGGTGTCTGATTACCACCAGTGTTTAGGGAAGTTAATGTTGACGGCCCCAGCGGGATGCTGGAAGTGATGAGCAAGTGGCTGCCCCGAGGCTAACTCGCAACTAGCAGCAGCTTATTTCACACATCTGAGACTGTGCTCAGCCAATAAGATCTAACCCAATCACACAGAGACAATAAAGACCCATACTGGCTACTATTCACTCTCTGTCATGCACACACACACACACACACACACACACACACACACACACTCACACAAACAGTCTTTTCAACCAAGGAGTTGAGTAATTACTGAACAGAAAGTGCTTTTCATGTGGAATATTAGCAGAGGAAACACATATGCCTGTTTGCTAGCCTTTTGAGAAGTTGGCTCAGTGTGTAAATCCTTTCTATCTTAATGTTTGTGCCTGCATGTTAAGAGTTTCTGATGTACTGTACTGTATATGTACAGTATATCACTGTTGTATTGTTCTAAAACTAAAATTGATGGCCCGAGAAGCCCATTGCTAAGCAGTAAACAGTATACCTGATCTTATTTTTAGTATTATATTGACATTTCTAATATACCATTAGCACATCTTCCTGGTTCATTTGACTCATCCTCAGATCCTTTTAGGCTAGTTACTTGCATTCTTCAACTTGCAACGATTCGCTAATGACGAAAGCTGCGACTTAGATGCTGAATCGATGAATAACCAATAATTGCCTAGGGTTGCAGTGCATTACACTGATGAAAATTGGAAACTGTGCTCTGCTAACAGAAGAGCAGCAATAGAGTGAAATGTGAACTGAGCATTTATGAATGTAGCAAAGAAAGGGAACATTGAAAATAAAAGTCACCACAATTAAAGCACATAATAGTCTGGCTGCAGCTGAAGGCTAAAGACTAAGGAACATAATTGCAATTGGAGAACGTGGAGGAAACCCACATGTGTAAGAGGACAACACTGATCACAGTAACCTGGAGCCGCCATGATAGGAAGTTGCAAATGTTTAAAAATTTCAGTGTGTGCATGTGTGCATGCGTGTGGGGTAGTGGTAGCTCAGTGGTTAAGACATTGGACTACCAGAAGGTCATGAGTTCAAATCCCAGCACCACCAAGCTGCCACTGCTGGGCCCTTGAGCAAGGCCCTTAACCCTCAACTGCTCAGTTGTATAAATGAGATATATGTAAAGGCATCTGCCAAATGTGCAATGGATTGTATGTGCGATGGACTGGAGTCCCAGGGTGTATTCTTGCTTCAAGCCCAGTGTCCACAGAATAAATTACACATCCACGGTGGCCTGGATCAGGATAAACTGCTTACTGAAGATGAATGAATAAACAATTACGTAGGCTAACTACACAAAATGTGATCACTTAATTACTTTTATTGTTTGACAACCATAATACAATCCAATATACACTATATGGCACTTTATAAAGTATGTGGACACCACAACACTCATAATGTGGGCCTTCCCCAAAACCTAAACTTGGAGAAAAAAAATGTATAGGATGTCTTTTATTTTGTAGCATTAAGATTTCCTTTCACTGGAACTAAGAGGCACAAACCTGTTCCAGCATGATAATACCCCTGTACACAAAACAAGCTCCATGAGGACATGGTTTGCCACAGTTTATGTGGAAGAACTTCCTAAAGAGAGCCCTGACCTCAACCCCACTGAACACCTTTTGGGATGAACTGAAACACCAACTTTTCACTTGACATCCATGCCTGACCTTACTAATGCTCTTGTAGCTGAATGAACCCAAATCCCCACAGCCACACTCCAAATCTAGTGGAAAACCTTCTCAGACGACTGGAGGTTACTATAGCAGCAAAGGGGGACAAACGCCATGTTATTGCCCATGGTTTTGGAATGGCTACATGAGGATGTGATGGTCAGGTGTCCACATATTTTTGGCCATTTAGTGGATTTATAGACATGTACATTTGCAGAATGTGCTCGTTCTATGAAATTCAAATGCATCATGATGAAGCCATCCTGCTGCAAGCTTGTGGTAAAAATCCTTATCATTTGTACTATTTGTACCCTTGAATGTTAATTACCAATGAGTTTAATTGCTAACTAACAAGATTCCGTCCAAGTTGGGATAATGTGAAGAAAACAATTTTATTGTTCTGTAATATATACAGTATGTGACAAAAAAAAAAGCTTGTAACTTGTACTAGTAAATAATCTGATAAACCATGGGCAGTCTGCTGGAGTAGAGTAATGTTGTTTAAAACATTTAATATGAACTGATCTACTCAACTGATATGGATACGTTAACTAAAGTGTTGCCTTCTGTTTAGCCTCACTAGTTCTTCTTTTTTTTTTAGTTTTTTGAGCACACATCCTGCTCTCCCCATTCAGCTACTCAGAATAAACTGTTTTAAAGTTGTCACGCTGTCAATTCAAATCAATATCAATGTCATGTTGTCATTAATGATATGTGACCACACTCTGAACACTTTTTTGACTTCGACTGTTTATAACTGCACTGTGCTTGAACGATTATTGACGAAGCTGGGACGTGTGCTGCTCACTATCCTCTTAATCTTCAAAATGTTTATTTTATTTTACTGATAAATTTGCATTTCTGTTTTTTTTTTGTTTTTGTTTTTTTTTTAAACTCCTGCAGAAGTGTGTTAATTTCTCCTGGCAACACATGCCTATATTTAGAATTTCAGGTACTGTAGATCATGGTTCATAAAATCATTCATCATAAAATGCAGCTCCGCCTTCGCTCAGCAGTCAGTGTGCTAACAAAATCTTGCTTAATACAGTCAGAGAGAATGCTTATTTAGCAGTCTTGTTATGTCCAGGAATTACATGGAATTGACTATGTCTACTGGATTTTAATGAAGATAGAACACCATGATTTAATATAGAAAGCATAACAACAAATAAATATCTTTAAAATGAAAAAAAAAGTAAATCCTGAAATAGTAACTCCAATAATTATAATGTTAATATTAAATTAAAGTGAAATTACAACTGCAGTCAATAATGCAAATTAAAAGAAGATAAATCCTTTTGAAGTAATATTATCAGTTCAAGGATCTCACTAAGAGGTGAGTTAGAGCTGAAAAAGCTAAAAGCAGCTTACTGTCTTGTACATTTGTGTTTTCTGTTCCTGAAAGAGACAAAGAAAATGTGTCTGTGTATTTGTGTGATTGGGATTACATCTATGCGAAGCTGGACTGCTCAACCTGCTGTACTTTCCCACCTAGCCATTGCACTCTACTGCTTCAGTAAGGTGCACAGTATGGATGATGAATCACAATATAAAAGGATACCTATTACTCACACTCATGTGATGGAGGGCTGGAGCAAATATCAGGGCTTGCTGACAATGATTGGACCTGCCTCCGTGTGCTTGACAAGCAGAGTGTGAATGTATCAGGCAGAGCAAGGCCACCTCATGCCTCTTATCAGGACCTGTGGAGGTGGTGTGTGTGTGTGTGTGTGAGTGAGGGAGAGAGAGTGTGTGTGATTGTCAGAAAGAAGAAAACATCTGTCATAGCCCTCAGTAATGCCATACTATGCATAAGGAAAGGATTGAGAAGCGGGAACAAATGGAGGAAGGGGAAAAGTGAGACACATAACACGATGTAATGCACCAATTAATTGCAGAGCAGCATGCAGTAATGATTTCACTCCTGCTGGGGGAAAGTGAGGGCACTGGCCAGTCTAATTGCCATGTAACTCAAACCTTTTGCTCTACTGCCATTTTTAGGAGGTTAAGTGTTACTTTATGGCCTTATGGGCAAACCCTCCACCTGCAATTTGCTCCTTTGACTTACCACCCCAGTAATGCACTTTTCTACCTATGTGATTATTTATGCTCACTGAACCAGTTCAGCTCAACACAACTGAAACTGGACAGGGGAAGATTGGAAAAACATGGCCTGATCTACAGTTTTAGTTATGAGGAGCTCAAACCAGCCCATCTGGCACCAAGAACCATGCCACGGTCAAATCTTTCCCCATTCTGATGTTTGATGTCAATATTAACTGAAGCTCTTGACCTGCATCTGTATGATTTTATGCATTGCACTGGTGCAACATGATTGGATAATCACATGGAAGAGGAGGTGTACAAGTGTTCTTAATAATGAGGATGTTGAGCATAGGTAGCCTATAAAAGGATGAGTGGAACATAGCAGGGACGATTTATAGCCTTCCCACATGGAATCACAGTAACAAACACAAGGTTATGACTTTGCAATTGGTACTCAACAAGGAAACAAGCGAATTGAAAGACTCTGCTAATTCAAGAAGAAACCACCCTGGCCAAAGAAACCAAATGAAATACTGCATTAGTATTTGATCAGTGAAGTGAAATAATAACTTTGCTGGCAGTATACACACATATAAATCCGACTTAACATTTGAATCTTAAATATTAGAATTTTTAGGATTTTTTTTAAAAGATGAAAGCCTTTTAAACATATTAGTATTTCTTTACTTTGTTTGAAAAATACATACCACAGCATGTTAATGTTATGGAAACAACATCAGGCACCATGTAACATACTACGGTGGTTTAACAGTTCTCTATCATTGTTTAACTGAGCTGAAAATACCCTGTGCTAAGATTATCAATATTCTCCCTTATCATTATGCCTAACAAAATTAAAATAGCACCATTTGCATAAGGCAGATTGATGAGATGGGGAAGAAGAATTAAAATAGGTTTACTTCAGATGTTCTGAGATTTGTAGATGAGATATCATACTCCATTTGAATGGCAATCCTTCATCATATTTCTATCATATTTTCATCTCATATATCACATTTTATGGAAACAGCTTTACAGCGCCATGAGCTTTATACTCTACTGCTCCCCTATTTCAATAAGATTTCAATCTAAAATGGTTAATTCAGCAGGAATATTATGCTATATGCTATATTGCATTAACACTGTATATTCGCTGCTATAATAGCATAAAGTATACTTATAAAAGGCAGTACTAGATATGCACTATGAATGTCAACTTTAATTACCACTATTTATGTAAAAAATTTATTTATATTCATATATAAATTTAAAAATTGTGTGTATATATTATATATATAGGCATCCTTTGTTAAAATGTGAAGTTTACCATAATTACATAACTGGATAACACAGTAATAAGTAATAATAAATAAGATAAGATAATAAGGTAAGATAATAACAGTAATAATACGTAAGTGGAAGCCATGATACAGTGTTTTGGTTTTCACATAGTTCAAACTCCAGCATTAAAACCAAATCAAAAAATAAAACTAACAATAACCAGGTGTCCATCACAATTTGTCCCAGTTGCTTTCAGTAACCACTTAATCCTGGTCAGGATCATGGTATTTCATTACCTATCCCAGGAACAAGGTGGGACTACACCCTGGACTGGATGCCAGTCCATCACCAGGCACCATACAAACACATACACACATACTCACTCATTCACTCTTATGAACAATTTAACTTGGCCAGTCCACCTACTGACATGTTTCTGAGGTGGGAGGAAACCAGAGAAACCAGAGGAAACCCATGTGAACACAAGGAGAATTTTATTAATTCATCTCGCTTATAGTGCATATTCCATCATGGTACATCTAGAGAAAGGAACCTGTAACTTTCATGATGATGGATGTGTGCATTTCATTTCTACACCACAGACAAACTATACAGGATAGTTCAGAATTCTTTACAAACACGTATTACCTGATACGATGTTTAAAAGGTTGCAATCTCTCCAATAGATGGTTTAAAAATGTATTTCTAAATAGTACTCTATACTGCTGATAGAGTCAACGGTGCATCAAGCCCTGCTTTAATGGCTGTGTCCTGAAAGCACACTTGACCTCAAAATTCTCTTTTCTCAATTACCTACCAGCTTTCAGTGAGAAGGGAGAGGTATACATGCACTTACTCAAGGGCAGTGCTATGCTGGGGTAAACCGGCTCTGTGGGGCGACAGGTGTTATTTGTGCTTCAATTTGCAGCAATCAGACGGTGTAGGTGAGGCAGCAGTGAGCTGTACTGTGAATGGAATCACAAACAACCCTGGAAACAGATTCATCTAGGTTGTGTGCGATACTGTTTTCATCCTTCACTGCCTTCAGTAAATTTCATTGAGCCCTGTGATAGTGTAGGCCTTCTTGACCAACTATGTATCCCCGCAAGTGCCGCTACCCCTCCAGGTGACCACAGTGTAGAAAAGTACACTGGACACAATAGACAGATAGAATAACCCCAGAATTCTTCTGCATGCAAAAGAAGCCTTCACTAGTTTTTTCTTTCTAGGTTCTATCTCCAATCCAGGTGAGACCCGGGGAACTTTCCGGACTGCACCATCTTCACGTCCTCGTCCTGGATAGTAATTGCCCCCCATCATGGCAGAAAGGACAACACCAGTTTCTTTCTTTCACCAGCACTACAAGGCAAAGTCCTGTCACCAGTTTCCTGTACTACTACAATTGGCACTGATGTGTAGAAAGGGAAGAAAAGGGGAAACAAGATAGTGCCCCAGTGTTGCTCCCTATTGCTTCCAACATGCAGTTTTGGAGCCTAACATGTTGTGGCCTTCTGGTCAGATAGTCTAAGAGACTATGGGGTATCAACCTGCATTGTACTGAGGTTGTTTCCCAGTTGGAGAGGCAGGATAGGATTGAAGGCACTAGAGAAGGTGGCTCTGACTTTGCCTAGGTGCAAATATGATCTGTAGAGCAGGTAGATCTTCCATATGTAGGTGGGCTTGGTGATACATGACCGGAGGTCAGAGCTGTTTGAGGACCAGCTTCTCAAAGGTCTTTATTATGTGAAAGGGGAGTGCAACCAGTCTGTGGTCCGTAAGGGTGCTGTTGTGTGTTATTAAAAAAGATGGCTGGTACAGGACTTCAGCACCCTGGAGCTAATTCCATCAGACCCCACAGCCTTACCTGTGTGAAGCTTTTCCCAGCTCTCCCCTCACCTGGTCCAGTGGGATAGACTATAATGTGCAGGAGAGGGTGGAGACATCAGAGGTGGTGTCCTCAGGGGGTAGAGTCACAGGGACTGCAAGATGGAGGAAAGGTTGTGTGGGGGAGGTGAGAAAAAACCCAGAAGCCAAAAAAGAGCTGGGTAAGGTGTTTCAGCCTGCTTGTAGCCTGTTCTGCTGGCCTCTCAGATATACAAACTCTCTGTAGTAGATTTCTAACAGTAGCTAAAGAATGTGTTAGGGTTCTAGATTAGTTTTTATAGCTTGTGCCGGTAGGCCTGTAAGTACTGTATGTTGAAACTAAACTATATACAAATACTGAACATGCAGTACACAATAGCCTACAGTACATTTTATATGTTCTATAGATGATACATACATTATTTGTGTTAATATACATATTTACAACTGTAGATGAAAGCATTCATTTTTGCTTAATGAACTTTTTCCAAAGGGCTGCCTTTCAAATACATAATATGGCATAATTGAAATTGAATACTTGCTCTAGTATATTAGCATAGTGGATGCTGGAATATTTTGTGACACTGATCAAATAATCCACATAATTAAATGCTTTCAGGTCGACCTCAGATGTGATTTACTCGGATTTGGTGATGAGGGTCCTTATTAGCAGACAGATTGTGCCAAATTAACTCTTAAGTTTTAAAATCTCTCTCTCTCTCTCTCTCTCTCTCTCTCTCTCTCTCGCATGCTAGGAGTGGATGTGGTTAGTGTGAGTGCTAAAAAAATACATAACAGCAATCAGACAGAAGACTAAACGTAGAGGTATGAAAAGTAAACCTAAATAAGCGCATCTCTTTCTTTCTGCTCGGTTTTCTATAACAACTGCTTCTTACTATCACCCTACCCTCCTTTACCATGGACATCTTAAGAATCTGATCCTTAAATGTAAACAGGATTAGAGATAATAATAAATGGGTTTTACTAAAAGAATGCATTACTTTGAAGGATTTTAATGTAATGTTTTTACAGGTAGATTGGGATTTACATTGGGAGGGAGAGTATTTTCTCAGTCATGGGACTAATCTCAGTGTAGGGGTGGCAATACTTTTCTCTCCTAGATTAAATGTAAAGGTTTTACCTCTTAATGAGTTGGAAAAGGGGTGTCTGCTCATGGTCAGGGTAAAAATAAAAGACATGGAGTTTACATTTATTAAATTATGCTCTGAATACTGGAAATGAAAGAATCTGACTTTTTAAAACTCTTAAAGATGAACTTGCCTCTTTCACACAAGATGTCTGTCTGGTTGTTGGTGGGGATTTTATTGAAATTGCACACTTGATTTTACTCTCGATAGAAACAGTGAAGAAACTCATTTTTTATCTGCTAAAGTTTTAGAGGAAGTCATTACACAGACAGGGCTGGTTGATGTGTGGAGAGAAAAGAATAAAAGTTTAAGACAATACAGTTGGCATACAGTGGCAGCAGAGATAGTTAGTACTGCACGCCTGGATCACTTTTATATGAGTAGCACACTGTGCAACAGAGTCATACAGTAAGTGTATGTGTTACGCCTTGTGTGTTCTCTGATCATAACCGCCTCACAGCACATGTAACTGTGTCACAAACAAAACCACAGTGATTTTATTGGCGTTTTAATACAAAGTTAACCCAAGACTTGGATTTTAATGAGAATTTCAAGTTTTCTGGGGGGTGCTAAAAGTCTTTTCCAGTGGTGGGAGGTGGGAAAGGCTTACATAAAGCTCTTCTGCCAACAGCTTATGTCACACACTTCAGTTAAGATCAAACAATCTGTGTCTAATCTAGAACTGGATATCACAGGTATCCAAAATATCTTAATTGTTCAGAACAATGTAAATGTGCAGAAAGATCTTATTCAGAAGAAACAATAATTAAGAAGTGTTTTAAAAGAAAAGGCCAAAGGGGAAATAATTAGAGCACATTTTACTTCTGTGTGTGACATGGATGCTACAGTCTACTTTTTTAACCTGTAAAAAAGAGTGTTGATAATAATTTTATGCATGTTTTTCATAGGTCTGATGGAAGTGTTACCTCAGTCCCAGTGGAGATGAGACTAGCTTGTGATTTTTACTCAGCCTTATATGCTAAAGAGGTCACAGAAATCAATGCTCAGATAAATTTTTTAAAACCTGCTTGTGCTATAAAACACAAAAAGCTTCTGGACTCTGAATTGACTTTTGAGTAAGTTACAACACCAGTGCGTCAGCTGTCCTCGGACCGAGCACCATGGACTACCTACTGAATTTTATCAAACTTTTTGGGGAACTATAGGCAAAGACATTTATGAAGTTTTACAAGAAAGTTTTAAAGCTAAAATGCTTCCAGAAAGCTGTCAACATGCTGTCCTCTCCTTACTCCCAAAAAAGAGACCTCTGTTTGCTCAAAAACTGGAGACCAGTCGCTGTTTTATGTTCTGATTAGATTCCATTGAAGGTTTTAGCAAACAGACTCAAAGGGGTTCTTGATATGTTAATACACAAAAACCTATCATACTGTATACACACCTCCAGGGTCGGAGGTTCGATTCCCACCATGGCCCTGTGTGTGCGGAGTTTGCATGTTCTCCCCATGCTGCGGGGGTTTCCTCCGGGTACTCCGGTTTCCTAATCCAGTCCAAAGACATGCGTGGTAGGTTGATTGGCATGTCCAAAGTGTCCGTAGTGTATGAATGGGTGTGTGAATGTGTATGTGAGTGTGCCCTGTGATGGACTGGCACCCTGTCCAGGGTGTACCCCGCCTTGTGCCCGATGCTCCCTGGGATAGACTCCAGGATTCCCGTGACCCTGAAAAGGATAAAGCGTATAGAAGATGTATGGATGGACATTTTAGACTAAATGTTAATGTGGGACTGCTTTCACTTGACCATGAGAAAGCTTTTGACCATGTAGATAATCAGTATTTATTTAAAATTCTTGAGTGTTAAGGGTTGGGATTGGTAGCTATTTTTTTTTTTATCATGGGTCAAATTTTTATAGTTTCTATATGTATGGCTAAAGTTGGAGGAGGGCTTAGTGTCCCAATTCAAATGAAGAGAGGGATCAGACAACGTTGTCCAGTGTCTTGTCAACTATACAGTCTAGCAATAGAATTTACGCTGATGACATCACTGTTATAATACAGAAAAAAACAGGATATCCAAGCCTTGATGAATACTCTGAGAGCTTATGAGTGAGCCTCATCAGCTAAACTCAACTGGTAGAAAACTGACCACTGTGGTATGGCTCTACCTACCTGAACTCCCAGAAAACATTCAGTGGGGAAAGACAGGTATCAAATGCCTTGGAATGTACCACAGTAAAACTGAATACAATATGTAAAACTGAGAGGGCCTGATCAAGACGCTTAGTGCGTGCCAAGCTGCTTAAATGGACATGGCTACTACCCCAGTTATCATATAGGGGAAGAGTCCTGGTAGTAAACAATATCATCACCTCAATGCTCTGGCACAGATTCATAGGTCTAAATCCACCAAGATCTCTGATAGAGGAAATTCAAATGACTATTGTGAACTTCTTTTGGTCAAGATAGCACTGGCTTAGAGCTGTTGTCCTTTCAGTTCAAGAAGGAGGACAAGGGCTGATTGACATCTTCTCTAGTGTGGCTGTCTTTTGTCTATACGCAGTACAGAGCCTTCTATACCATCAACATCACCAGTGGATGGATGTGGTATGTGCACACAAATGTGGGAGAATGGGTCTAGACAAACATCTTTGTACCCTGTATCTAGAGATAATGGACATGAAAGGACTCACAACGTTTTATCAGAGTGTTCTACAAGTGTGGCAGACACTCTCCTTTTTGAGGGAATGGGAAAGACCCACCCGGTGGTTGTATAAAGAGCCTTTGTTCAGAACTGTGATGCTGCGCTCAACTACCATCAGGATTGCATTGATGGAGGCAGGCTTCTCCAAGATAGGCCATCTGAGGAAGGACTCGAGCTGGTTGACACCCAAGAAATTGGCTGCAAAGGTGGGCTTTATGTCGGTGCATCTCGCTCAGCATATGCTCGATTACTTGGAGGCTGTTTTTCCTGCTCCAACAAAGACACATCTGATGAGAGCACTAATGAATTTCCTCACTTTCCTGAACTCTTTGAATAAAGAGGGCTGGCAAGAGGACGTGGGAAAATTACTGTTCATGGACATCCCTAAACAACCTCTCAGAGATCTGAGCAGAAAATCTCTCTACAAAGCTTGTGTAAAGACTATCAATTATCAACGCCTCATGGATGTAAGAAACACAAGATGGACAGAGGTGCTGGATCCAGGCTCTTCCCAGAAATGTTGGAGATCTTCAGTGGAGAACTGTACATGGGATATTAGCCACAAATAGACAGCATGCCTGAAGTCATCAGATGAGGAGGGCTGTCCCTTCTGTGGGTTCTCTGAAACTGTCTTTCATGTTATTACATGTGTCCTTATTTAAATTGGATTTTAGATTTAGTGAAAACTTGAGGTTTACAATTCACAGGCAGTTTTAATCGAGCGTTATTTACTTTTGGTCCAAAATACTGTGTGAAAAACAAATGAAATGTGGTTTTACTCAACTTTTTATATGGTTCTGTAAAGTTATCGATATGGTGCAGAAGGAAGAATAAAGTAGTAGGAAGAAGTGGGGTTGATCCTGTGTGAATGGTGAAGGGTTTTATAAAGAAGAGGATAACTATAGAATACACTTTTTTATCAACCTGTAAATGATGTGAATTCTTTTTTTTATGTTTGGGGTTTTGGGGATCTTTTATCTGAACCTGATGATGAGGGTTTTAAACTAAATATCTGAGGTGATGTTTTTGTTTTATTGATAAATGGTATTATATAATCTTATTTTATTTCTATTTTAATTGATTTTTATTTTGTTTATTTATTTTTTAAATTCTGAATTCTCATGAAAATTATAGCTTTTTTATAATGAGATTCATATTTGTATTTTGTTTTCACAAAATACAGATCTCTGTTTTGCATTTAATCTCTCTCTCTCTCTCTCTCTCTCTCTCTCTCTCTCTCTCTATCTATCTATCTATCTAGTTAAATTTACTTTTTGGAATACATTTCAACCAATATGAACAGCCCCTCAATTAGTTAGGAGTTTGTCTAAAATACTATAAAATTAAGCTAATTATTTGCAGAAATTTTGCCAGCTGCATGGTTATTCTAACAGCTCTGGAACAGCCATGAACCAGTTTATCTGTTTGTGTAGTGCAATAAAATTTGCATATCAGATGTCTGTGTGACCCAGACATTTTGCAGAACTGGCTTATGATACACCATTATAACAGTGCAGAATGAACTGATACTGTTACTGTTATACCAGCACAGAAGTAAAAACAATCCAGATGCTGCATATCCCTTGAAATATGCTATTTTTAAATCAGGGTACTGTCATTTTAAAGAAAATAAAGAGAAAATAAGAGAAAATCATATTTCCACACTGTTATGATAAACTACCAAAAGCTATGAGCAATAGTCTTAATGAGCCTTAAAGTTTTTCATAACCGAATAATTTAATAAAGGCACTGCTGCTACACTGTTGTGTGATTTAATGTGACATTTTAAGCAGATATTGTAATATATGCATCATTCTACACAAGTAGTGCAAATTCAAGGTTGGTAGAAGAAACCAAATACTAGAGAACATATTTTAGCTGCTAAATAATTGCATAATAATTTATACATTTATATAACTAATATGAAATTAAATCTAAACCAATTCTAATTTTCCTTTGTTAAATGCCAAATGTTGAGGATCTCTACATTTATATTCACACACTGATAAAATAATATATGCATCATTCTAGTCACAACTAACATAGCAAACATATAAATTTAAAAAAAATTCTCAATTTCATTAAACTTGCTTCCTTTCAGACCGTTGTTTACTTCCTTATTTTCCTTTAATCTGTTTACAATATTGCATTTTCTGGCACTGGGTCATTTCTGATCCTTTGCCCATATTCATGCAATCTTTGTGCTTAGCTCTTTGGTATATTTTCTGCTCTTTTTCTTTGAATTGCTCATGCAATTGGAAATGTACAATTGGACAATGGTTTACAGAGAACCTGGATTAACACCTGGTTTTCACTACTGAAACAAATATGTCAATATTAAAAATGTTTCAGGTTAACTTTTTGGATAGTAATATTTTTGAATATGAATATTTATCTCCAGATGTATCCATAGTAGAAAATTTGCAGTCATGAAAATGTCTGGGTTACACATGTAACGCTGTTCCCTTTCAAAGGGAACTCCACGTTGTGTAGCTTTTGTTATAGCGTTGTGGAGTGCAATACGGAGTTCCCTTTGAAAGGGAACATCTGGGTTACTGTTCCCTGAGAAGTGAATGGGATGTTACGTTAGCTCAATGCTATAAAAAAAAAGCTATGCAACGTAGAGTTCCCTTTGAAAAGGAACACGTTTATGTTTTTGTAGGTTTTTTTCTTCTTCAGATTGTCTAGCTTTGAAAAAGCATCATTTTGAAATGGACATCTACCTACCATGTTGTGTTGATAGAGGAATAGGTTTAAAATCTCATCCCAGTCACATGCTTAGGTGAAAAATATAAATATAGCTATAATGTAGTGCAGAGATGTTTTTTGTATTTTTATACATACATGAAAATGAGACGTATTTAAAAATGATTCTTTATTATTATGTTTTTGAGACTGCCAGAGAGCATTTCAGCTTAATTTCAGGATTAATTTGAAATACCCACTATGAAAAAGAAAACGTAAAAAAAAATTTTCATTTTATTATTCTTTTTTTTCTAATGTGATTTCAGTGGTTTGTTTGGGGTACATGCATTGCTCAGTAGAGTACAACATATCAACAACATTTATAAATTTGTTTAAAAATTGTTTCAACTATTTCAACTTTCACTAAATAGTAAACTTCATATTTATAAATACATTTCAACTCCCCATTTAGTCACTGTTCAACATTTTCCTGAAGGGCACAATGTTTTGTCACATGGTCCCTATATCCATGGACAGAATTCAAGCTACTCTCTGGAAATGAAGATCTGCTTCTCTCTGCAGAACTTTCTGGAACTTAGCAGATGCTCCGGTGTGATGGAGAGAGCAGATGTCTCCTGGAGAGGGAAGAAGGGAGGAGCAGGTGTCTGGCTTTCTCTCTGCAGCTCTTGATGGCAATGAATAAACATCTCTGCATGAACACACGTGGCTCTGTTGGGATCCTGGCACTGTGTCACTGTCAGCACTGTTGGCTGACTCATTCTTCACCCCATGTCCTGTTCACTACTTAGTAAGGAAATAACCAGGACATAAAAAATAATTAACAGTTTCCAATATATCTTTATCCAAGACATTAGTAGTATACTAATTTACAAACAACAGGATTTTTTTCAAAGCACTTTTCATGCTCATTAGATAAAGTGAGCAAGACGCACATAAAGTCTCATGTTGAAACAATTATCTTGAGTTTTGTTCCAATTTTGTTAATGAAAATGCATTTTATACGAGTCATTTTGACCCATGCAGAACAAGAGGCATAAAAGAAATAGCAAAATCAATAAACACACTATAATACACTAGCAAGCCTATTGGATTAATATATTATAGAGCTAATCAGTTCCCTATTTCACACAGAAGTCAAGATACAAAGCAGCTGAGAGAAGATAGAAAGAGAAGAAAAGGAAAACCTCTTATCTCCTTACACTCTCAGGTTTTCAGCTCCGCTGACCTCAACAAGTTCTATCTTCTAGCTAAGATGGCAGTGAGCCAATCCAGTGCATTGAAAACTGCTCACCTCTCTCTCTCTCTCTCTCTCTCTCTCTCTCTCTCTCTCTCTCAATTCATATTTTTCAGTTTCAAAGGTTGCTAAGTAGACATGACAATATCAGCATTTATATAGCCAATGCTCTTATACAAACTTTCAGAATTTTCAAGAAAAAGAAATAAATAAGTAGATTCAAATACAGTAGGCACAAGATTAAAAGCATAATCAAATGTTTCATCAGAAGTTTCTCCTTCTGTAAGTTTATTGTCCATTGTCCAGAAAAGTTTTATATTTTATCGGTCTGCCAGTCCTACAAACAGTGAAAACTCCCGAGGCATGTTTTACTATTTCTGATCATGTCATACATTGAGGCATGCTAAAATTACTGAAAGAACTACGGGTTTCACTTTGTAGTTAATTTTTGTAGCTTTTGAAAGTAACTTGAAAATAAAGTAATTAGTCATCTGATTACTTTTTACATGCAGTAATCAGTAATGTAATCAAATTACAATTTTAAAGTAGTAATTAGTAATCTGTAGTGGATTCCTTTTTTTGAGCAACTTACCCAACACTGGTGTTTCTGATGCCCTAGAAACATGTATCAGATACACATTAGATATAGAAGATAAATAATAATGATAATAATAATAAAAACTTCCTGAAACCTTCTACTTACAGAAAATAAAATAGCCCTGTAGCAAATTAGTCCTGTAGCAACAATGAAAATCAACACAAATAATATAAAATTAGAAACATAAAACATAACAATCAGTAAACACATATAGTATGCAATTAAATGCTCAAATGATCTTATTAGTTATTAATCTTCTATTAATGTAAAAAATTACTTCTTTTATTCATATCACGTATTCCTTTTAAATGTAAAAATAGAAATGTGTCTATTTCTACCTTCTGTTTTTTTTTTTTTTGCTTCAGATCTCAGTGTTTTAGAAGGTTAACTGTATGTTGTCCATAAAGACACTTCAGTACAGATCAGTTAGAATTCTTGCCCTTCTCTCATTCTGATCACCGGCTCCTGTCTATCTCATTCCTCTTCATCTCACACACTTTAGCTTCTTTTGATCTGTGGCGAGACCCCATCAAACGCTCCAAAGGGACTGTGACAGGTTTAGGCCAGAGTTCACTGCAAATATTCTGCTGTCTACAATGCTTGAAAAGCCTCTGCTGATGGTTGTGGTCTTGCAGAAAATGAACTTAATGGGCATACTGCTCTGTCAGCACCTATCCTACAAATGATACAAAATGTAATACAATTCATTAACAGTGATGGGAGGGATATATAAAATGTGATCAAACAGCACTGAAGATAGCAATGCATATCATACATACAATTTCTTGTTGATATAAGGTATTTCACTTCGCTCTTTGTTTACTGTACATTAGTAATAGCATGATTCTCCATTTTAATTTCTACAAAACAATGCTTTCACTTCCTCATGTTCACCATGATAGTGCTGATTATCAGTGTGTCTTTATAAGGGGTGCAATGCAATGCCAATATCTGTAGCTGTATGTATATATGTTTAGTGCTCCAAATATCTGTATCTGTATTCAGATCTAAACCCAGAGTGAGCATGGCCTTTTTAAAAATCCAGAAACACTGGAAAAAACTGGAAAACTCAGAGGTAGAAATGGCAGCACTGTCAGCATGATCTGTGAATTCTGTCTCTAACAGTCCCTCAAACTCAGCTACCTCACTTGAGTTCATAACTGGTCTCAGCTAGAGATGTGCACAGGAATATTTTTTTATCCTGTTCACATAGTTATTATTATTTTGGTACCTGCAACAATATTTTCTATCAAACTCAGTTGTTTCGATTTCTCAAAATATAAACAAACTATTAGCCTAATTGAAACCATTTTAACCCTGACCAGAGAGTGACTAAGAATGAATGAAAGAATGAATGCAGAAAGTACATTGTGCAGCACCCAGATATTCATATTAATCAACATGGTCTTTGTTTGTTCCAAAAGCTAAATATCTAACTGCTCCTGCAGACATGAAAGAAAACACTCCCATTCCCAGTCCCAATGCACACCTCTAGTCTCAACCACATGCCTTATATTTTTATCAATATGTTTTTAGAACACACAGTGCCCTCCACTAATATTGGCACCCTTGGTAAATATGAGCAAAGAAGTCTGTGAAAAATTGTGCTTATGGTTTAACCTTTTTAATCCTTTGTTTAAAAAAATTCACAAAAATACTCTGCTCTTATGGATATCTAACAATTGCAAACACAACACAGGTTTATCAAAAATATCGTTGTAAAATATAGGTGTGCAACAATTATTGGCACCCTTTTAGTCAATACTTTGTGCTAGCTCCCTTTGCCAAGATAACAGCTCGGCGTCTTCTCCTATAATGCCTGATGAGGTTGGAGAATAAATGGTAAGGGATCTGAGACCATTCCTCCCTACAGAATCTCTCCAGATCCTTCAAATTTCAAGGTCCACGCTGATGGACTCTCCTCTTCAGTTCACCCCACAGGTTTTCTATGGCTTTGAAGTCAGGGGACTGGGATGGTCATGGCGGGATCTTGATTTTGTGGTCAGTAAACCATTTTTGTGTTGATTTTGATGCATGTTTTGGATCACTGTCCTGCTGGAAGATCCAACCAAGGCCCTTTTATAGTCAGTCAGGTTTTCATTTAATATCTGTTGATATTTGATAGAGTCCATGATGCCATGTATCCTAACAAAATGTCCAAGTCCTCTGGGAGAAAAATAGTCCCAAAAACATTAAAGAGCCACCACCATATTTAACCGTGGGCATGAGGTACTTTTGTGTACCACCATATGGCTACCTCTCTGTGTATGCCAAAACCACCTCTGATGTTTATTGCCAAATAGCTCTATTTTGGTTTCATCTGACCATAGAACCTGGTCCGATTTGAAGTTCCAATAGTGTCTGTCAAACTGAAGACGCTTGAGTTTGTTTTTGGAGGAGAGTAGAGGCTTTTTCTTTGAACCATTCCAAACAACTTGTGGTGATGTAGGTGACTTCAGATAGTAGTTTTGGAGACTTTCTGTCCTCAAAATGCAACTAACTTCTTCAATTCTCCAGCTGTGATCCTTGGAGATTTTTTGGCCACTCGAACCATTCTCTTCACAGTGCGTTGAGACACTGTAGACACACGTCCAATTCCAGGTTGATTCATAACATTTCAAGTTGACTGGAATGTCTTAATTATTGCCCTCATGGTGGAAATGGGCATTTTCAATGCTTGTGCTATTTTCTTATAGCCACTTCCCATTTTGTGAAGCTCAACAACCTTTTGCCGCACATCACAGTTATATTCTTTGGTCTTACCCATTGTTATGAATGACTAAGGGAATTTGGCCTATGTGTTACCTCATATTTATATCCATGTGAAACAGGAAGTCATGGTTGAACAAGTTCCTGTTCCTAGTCATCCAGGTGTACTAAAAAAAAGGGCACTGGAGGGCGATGTATTATCTGTTCAATTCAAATAACATATTCATATTCAGTTAAACCCCTAGCTGCCATAATGGCAAATTATGTCGAGCAATTCATGATGAATCAATTCTATATTTAATTTTACAGATCAATCCATGGGTCGACTGATATATAAAGAGAAGCTAAGGCTTTGAAATTTTTCAGAATGTATAATTTTTTTTTTGCAAACTGAAATGATACTGTTTATCAGGGTTTATTTCCAGCCCATAAAACATGAAAAGAACAAGTTGCTCAGCTACTTGCATTCTAATACAAACCAATTTGAAGAACTTTTCTTGTTCCCTCAGCCACCAGTAAGTATCACACCGCAACCATTGCACTTGTAAATAAGGCCTGCACGACAAGATAAAAATTTAATAAGCATATTGTTCATTTGTGGCATAGCAGGCAACAAGTAAAGAAAAATAAATTATATTGTTCTCTGTGCAGGAGGAGAACCTTTGGGAAGAAATAAAACTTTATTCTCAGTCCAGCACCAGAAATTGCCCACATTTTTAAGTGCTATGTAATGACTCAGAGAAAAAACTCCATGTAGCTCCTCATCACCTTTTAAAATTTATGCCCTGGGGCAGACTTGACCACTGCCAAAATCCCTCTATTTTTTCATTTGTGTGCTTTGACTTTAATATTTCATAAAGCCAATTTTTATATTTATTTTTATTGTCTTTGTCTCCCTGGAAGCATGCATTTTAATGAACTGAGATCATTTTTTTTTTTAAGTTTCTACATGTACTGTTGCTCATTAATTAACACACACACACACACACACACGTTTTTGATTCTTCACAGCCTCTTGTATAGCCAGCTAACACATTAATGCTCAACTTTTACTCACACAACCTTGTAACAATTACCTACACAGCCTTGTAACATGGCATATACAATAGGATCCAATGATCTATTATCAAGCTATTTTACATAAGCATTTACCAATAACTAATATTGGTATTATTTTCACCATCAGTATATTTTAGTCATTTAAGCAGCAGCAGCAGCAACAACAAATTTAGTTTGCAGCCACAATTAGCAGCATAAATTGCCTAGTTCTTGACAACTTACAAAAAACAATAAACTGACAGTAGATTAATAAATCTTTCAAGATTCCTGATGATGAGCTCAATGCTAACCCAGTCAAATGACTGCAGAAAATTGATTTTAAAAAATCCATTTAAAGATTAGCACATAGATGCAGCATACCAAATTTCAGCTTGATCAGACTTATGGATTCTGAGAACAGAATTATCAGAACTTACCTCCATCCCCTGTGTAGGACCACACCCCTAGTTTTGCTTACAGTTTTTCTCATTTGCTTAAATACATTTGTCCAGTCAGAAGTTCCTTTTTCAAAACAGTTCACACATAGGCCTAAATTGAAAGCCACTGGCCAAAATGACACATTTTGTTTGCAAAATGCTCTAACACGCACAACACATGCATCAAAAGCAATTTATTCCATTAAATTGTGCTCAAATTATTATATTCCTTCAATCAATCATTATACAAAGGACAACAAAATACAACATACAGCTATCAGTATGAATCTGTTCAACCTTCATTTGTGTTGTATGCCTGTGCCATTTGTAGAATCTGACATAATCATAGTGTGCCAAAAAAGGTAAGCAAGCATATAAGCATATAACACAAGGAACAGTATTTTTTTCTCCAAAGGGGATTTTACCAGAAATACCAAACCCTACTGCACTCTACACTTTTAAGTATAAAATGCTGAAATACTGTAAAAGAAATTTTTTTTCATGCCTACGAATTGTTTGCTTGTAAGACCTAAGACAAATTCAGACATTCATTATGGCGCAGTTCTTGTATTGTATTGTTTATGGTATTAGGTAACCAAAGAAATAAGAAAGAATTTCACCCAAAATCAGAAATAATCACATTTAAACCATTCATTCCTGATGATTAGGCCACAGGTTCTTATATACATCACATTTAATGTTTTCCCTTGCAATACACCAAGTGAAAAACCTCCTTGCATGGCATATACATCCCTTGCAGTCGTCTGCACCTATTGCCAAGCAACCAGCATTCATTGCCTCCAGGAGGTACATCTGGTTATATGGTAGGTTATCATATACCTTCCATCTCCTAGCAGAAAAGAACTCCTCAACCAGGTTCAGAAAAGGAGAGTATGCAGGGAGGAATTGCATCATCATACTGCGGTGTGCTTCAAACCATTCATTCAGAGGGCAAGAGTGGTGGAAGGCAAAATTGTCCCAAATGATAATGTACAGAGTCATGTCAGGCCTCAACAGCCCTCTCTATTCAGGTAGAACCAGTCTTTCATTGCGCGCATGCAGAAATATGATCAGGTGCTCTGTATTGTATGGGCCCAGAGTTAGTATCTGGCAAAGGACACCATCATTGGAGATGGCAGCACACATGGTGATATTGGTGCCTCTCTGCCATGGTCTCACTTTACAAATACATGCCTTTGGCCTCTTTGATCCATGCTTGCAAATAGCATCCCAGAGGTGGCATCTTTTATAGATGGATAATAACTGATTGCTGATTGAATAATTGAGTTTCACACAGGTGCATTGGAGAATCATAATTATGTAATCATGTATCATATTTATATATAAATAATTTCTATTAGCTGTCAATAAAGGCTTTCCTTTTGTTTGACACAATTAATCCAACAGAGAGTTTGGTCTTCCGATGAGATGTATGTTAACTGTTTCTAAAAAGGATTCAAAATATTTAAAAAACATTCAAAATGTTTGACACCAATGAAAAGGTGTTAAAACATTTGTAAGAAAAGACTTCTGCTGTTCTAAGAAGAAGAAGATGATGAACAAATGGATCCCAGTTTCGTGAAATGTGTCTTAGCAATCGAGAGTCTGTAACATGACCTCTGAATTTTGTCCTGTGTATTCCTTTCAAGTTTTTTTTTTTTTTTTCGCAAATCCATGCAAGCAATCATGAGTTACATGTGTTTAATTAAATTAGTTTCCACCTCCTTAGAGTTGACTAACATGTGGAGGCCATATTAAGTAGTTTCATAACTACTTAATGAAAGGGGAGGGGGGTGGGGGGGTAAGTGCTTTATTCCTCTGGTACAGCAATACCATCTGCCAACAAATACCTTTTTTTATTTATTAAAGAACAACATGTAATAATTTTCATCTGTTTATAGTCACATTTAATGTTGTGAAACAACTGAATTAGTTAGTTAATGTTATCACTTAAATTATAGCAGTCCTCCTCTCACTAGCCTCTCTGAAGGGAAATTGTAATGCTACAGCATAGAACGGCATCCTACACAATTATGAGCTTCTAATTTTGTGACAACAGTTTGGGGAAGAACAACATATGGGTGTGATGGGCAGCTGTCCACATACTTTTGGCAATAGCTGTTACTACAGAAACGAATGAGACTACAGAATGAGCACATTAATATAACCCTGTGATTAGAATTTCAGCCGGCACTATTGTCATTGCCATGTGGTCATAGAAAATTAAACACCTTCTGACCAGTCAGAATTAAGAGTTCAACAGTGCTGTGGCATCATAATAAAATCCTAATTAACACTTGAGACAAATTTTTACATTTTCTACTGAAAATAGTGAAACCAATAACCATATCTTGGTAAAGGACAGATGTATGGACTCTACAGTGTGTGTACATGGTTTTTTGTTTTATTTTAAGTGAGCTGAAATGTGTTGTTTTAACCTTACACACCAAGCTGTCACAAGCAACTTTTAAGAACACTTCAAACCTGGAATATAATGAACCCATTGCAGACACAGTGTGAAACTTTGCAGGAATTCTGTGAACCTGTTGTTTTTGGACTGAGTAAATTGTTAGTCTGATACACCCTATGGATAAACTAAAAAGTACAGGGGAAAGAAATCATCAAAATGCAGACTCTGTAGCTGTTCTGAGCCAGAGAGCAGACATACACTCCCTACTCAGACTACTCAAACACATGTACTGAGACTCTCTAGCTGAAATATCAACCCGATCACATGTCAAACTCTTAGGGACTCTGAAGAGTGAGAGTGAATTTGTTGGATTTCCTATGTATAAATCGTAACAAGAAGAGCCACAAGTGCTAATCAAGCTACTAAATTTTACCATTCATTATTTTTGGATGAAATGGATCATGTGAACTTTTACAAATTAGCATAAATTTGTGGAAGAAATCTTTTCCACCTATACTGCACTCAGTGTGATTAGGTAGCTTTCGTTTATGATGTTTCACACATGCAGTACATTACCAATTCCATTAACAGCACCAAACTGTGGCAGCCATACATGAAGTATTGGCAGCTTGGTGACCTTTTAGACCCCTTTAGCAGAAAAGACCTAGCAACAAATCTAGCAACTTTTTGGGCAGGTGTTAGAGACTGTCCTGCACTTGATATGGCTAGATAATGACCAATTAGTGGTCACCATTGTTTCCCAATGACCAATCACTGATCACCACTGTTTTCCAATAACCACTCTCTGATCACCACTGTTTCCCAATAACCACTCTCTGATCACCATTGTTCCCAATGACCAATCACTTATCAACACTATTTCCCACTGACCAATCACTGATCAACACTGTTTCTCACTGACTAATCACTGATCACCACTGTTTCTCACTGACTAATCACTGATCACCAGTGTTTCCCACTGACCAATCAGTGATCAGCGTTCAGTACGTTTACATGGACAACAATAATCCAATATTAACCCGATTAAGACAATACTCTGATTAAGAAACTACCATGTAAACAGCAATTTTTAATTACCTTAATCTGATTAAGGTCATAATCTAAATAAACACAAATCGATTTGACATGTAGAGTATTCCTGTTTTAGTCGCATTATCGACGTGTATTACAGACATTTTGGGACAGGACACGCACACACACGGCAGTGCTCAACTGTTTTAGGGCAAAAATGAGAGCTTGGCTGCGTCTGAAACCGCGTTCTTACCTACAATAGGCCTATAGTAGGTGAAATACATGTATCTCAGCTACTATATAGACGGTGAGTACGCAGTTGGGACGCTGCCCACGGCTCCAAGCAGTTGTCTATTTGCACGTACAACATGACAAATAATTAACTGCACTTGAAGCTTTCGTAAAATTAAAAATGAAACACACAAAACTGTATACGATACCATAACGAAGACGAACTGTATGTTGATACGTGAAATTCTGGAGGGAACGTCGGACGGTGTGGCGCGGTGACGTAATGACATGTGCTGTTAATCGAACTATGTTCTATAACATGTAAAACAGGAACATGAAAGGAATATTCTAAAAACGACTCATGTAAACACCTGTTCATGTAAACATAGTCAGTGTTTCTCAACGACCAATTGCTGATCACCATTGTTCTTGTGTACTTTGTTCTTCATTTTAAACTCTTTTATGATGCTTCTTCAGTCTTTCGATGTAAAAAATTTGAGCATGCGTTAGTTACATTCCTATGAAAAGATCTGGCAATATTACTTGCACACATATGTACACACTAGAGATGCATCGATGTATCGGCCGATAAAGTTTAAAAATATCCGATGATCAGGGCCAATTATATCCTGTCAATCAAAAGAGGGTGGGAAAACACATCGATTTCGTGCTGTGTGTAAAGAAGATGTCTCTTGTGTGGAATGATGACAAAACTGCAGTTTGTAAGCTCTGCACAGCTTAAATTTTACACCGGAAGTGAGCAGAAGCAAAATCGAGTCTACTCCCTCCCCAACCCTGCATTTCTTTCAGAATTGTGGAATTAATTATTATTAATTTAAAAGAAGGTATAAAAGGCAGAACTATCGGTATTGGCTGATATCACTCTGAATAATTGCTTATCGGTAGTGTCCAAGAAATTTAGTATCGGTGCATCTCTAGTACACACACATATGCAAGAATAGTTAACACATGGTGGCCTTATTATTATTTCCAACATACAAAATCCAAAAAAAATTAAATCTCTTTAAGTTGTTAATATTCCTACAAATCAGGATGCTGTGCATATAATCTATCCCTGACTGTATACAGAGATGGGTAGAGTAGCCAAAAAATTTACTGAACTACAAGTAAAATTACTTGATAAACAGAATTACTCAAGTAATAGTTAAAGTAATAATGTTAATAAGTAATTGAGTGAGAGTAATAAAGTATCCAATGGGAAGACTATTTAAGTAGCAAGTTACTAGTTACTTCAGATTTAAAATGAAGGGAAAATCCTGAATCTCAGACTACATAGAGAACTGTAAGTCTCACCTACATTTACATTTACATTTATTCATTTAGCAGACGCTTTTATCCAAAGCAACTTACAAATCAGAAAATACAAGCAAAGCGATATCTCAAGCAGATATATCAAGTAGTGCTGCCATACAAGATTATGAGTAGAGTAGAGGTGTAAGTGCCAGAGTAATTATTATTATTTATTTTTTTATGGGTTGGTTAGGTGTTCACGGAAGAGGTGGGTCTTTAGCTGTTTTTTAAAGATGGTGAGAGATTCTGTGGTGCGGATTGAGGTTGGAAGTTCATTCCACCACTGAGGAACAGTTAGTTTGAAGGTTCTTGAAAGGGACCTTGAGCTGCGCTGAGTAGGTACTACTAAGCATCGGTCATTGATTGATTGCAGATTGCGTGAGGGAAGGTAAGCCTTCAGGAGAGAGTTGAGGTAGGAGGGTGCTGTTCCAGACAAGATCTTGTAGGTGAGCATCAAGGCCTTGAATTTGATGCGGGTGGCTACAGGTAGCCAGTGGAGGGAGATGAAGAGGGGTGTGACATGGGTTCTCTTGGGCTGGTTGAAGACCAGGCGTGCTGCTGCATTGTGAATCATTTGAAGGGGTTTGTCGGAGCTGGCCGGGAGGCCCGAGAGTAGTGAGTTGCAGTAGTCCAGTTTTGAGATAACAAGAGCCTGGACTAGTATCTGTGTAGCCTGTTCGGTGAGGTAGGGTCTGATTTTCTTGATGTTGAACAGAATGAATCTACAGGACCGTGCAGTTGTTGAGATGTGGTCTGTAAAGGTCAAGCTGTCATCGAGAATCACCCCAAGGTTCCTGGCCATCCTGGTTGGCTTGAGTGTGGTTGAGCCGAGCTGTACAGTGAGGTTGTGGTTGATTGAGGGACAGGCTGGGATGACGAGAAGCTCAGATTTTGCCAGGTTGAGCTTAAGGTGGTGTTCCCTCATCCAGACCGAGATGTCCAACAGGCAAGCAGAGATACGTGCAGAGACAGATGGATCGTCAGGCTGGAAGGACAAATAGAGTTGGGTGTCATCAGCATAGCAATGATATGAGAAGCCATGAGACTCAATCACCTGCCCTAGAGATGTAGTGTAGATAGAAAAGAGCAGTGGACCCAGAACTGACCCCTGTGGAACGCCAGTTGTGAGTTGCTGAGTTTCAGAAATACCTCCCCTCCAGGATACCTTGAAGGATCTGTCTGAGAGATAGGATTCCACCCAGCGCAGAACCGTTCCGGTGATGCCCAGTCTGGAGAGAGTTGACAGGCGGATCTGATGGTTCACAGTGTCGAAAGCAACAGAGAGATCGACTAGGATGAGGACAGATGATCTAGAGGTTGCTCTTGCTAGTCATAAGGCTTCAGTGACGGAAAGCAGAGCAGTATGCCTGGAGTGATTGCTCTTGAAGCCAGACTGCTTGGTGTCCAGGAGGTTGTTCTATGTGAGAAGAGAACAACTCCTTGAAAGTCTGTCTGTTCTGTTTATACAATATAAAACCGAGGTTCAAGATGAAGCAGCATATCCCAGTCCTGTGATGGGAGAAATAACACAGAACCTGTCATTCTCAACACAAAATCTCACACACACCCCAAAAAACAAACATTTTCCCAACAGTTGACTGCCTTTATTTTCACAACATGTTAACAACACAAACTTGTCAGCATCTGCATTTAAACAAGACAACAGAGAACAAAATAAGAGACTATGGAACAGTACAGAAGAGAAAGTGTGTGTAGAGAGAGAATGTAGTGAATTAAAAGTACATTTCTGTAATAAAAAAAGAACTTAAGTAAGAATAAACGTATGGCCAGTTAAACCCACTCTTAAAAGTATTTTTTTTTTTTTTTTGCAAAAAGTTGCTCAAGTAAATGTAATGAAGTAACTGTAGCACATTACTACTCACCTCTGACTGTATACCAGCATAAGAATGCTGAATTTTAGCTGTTAGAACACTATTACGATTTCTGAGAAGTTACTGTATTTTAGGTCCAAAATTAAACTTCATGATTAATAAAATATTAACAAGTATGGAAAAATAAGCTTCGAAGTTCAAAGTGGAGTATTGCATAATGTTTCACACTTCTTGTTCTCTGAATTCTTTATGGTAAAAAGGTAAGGTACAGTCAAGGTTTTATTTCATTGCCTTAATGAAATAAAACTGTTATTTTAATATCCCAGTATCTCTCTCAGCAATTTTGAAAATTTATGGTTGTCACTTAGGCTTTGAAGACTTCCACATATCAAAGCCACATATTAATTCAATTCAGGCTGCATATGTTAATGATAGTCATAAAGTTAAGAATTAATCCAATTGCACATTTGACAGGAACTGAAACTTTCAACTTGAGCCCTGAGCCAGTGTTTGACAGAAGCTTGATATAAGAGTGAAATAGTCATTGAAAGGTTGATTGTACATTTGCAAGGTTCCCTACTGATTGAATCAAAGACTCTCAGTGCCTCGTTCCTTTATACACATTCTGTATCAGTCTCAGCTAAATAGCCTCTGGTCATTTATGTGAATGTGCTAGATTCAGGCTCACTGTTAAGGACCAAGGTTAAAATTTCAGCCTTTAGAAGTACAATCTCAATATGTAGAAGACATTGTCTCAAAAATGGTCTTAGGATATAATGCTCTCATTGGGCTCATTTTAGACTTCTAAAGCTTTAGAGAATTGCTATAGCTTTCATAAAAATAAAGTTGTCTCACTGAGCTCATTTTAGACTTTTAATTCTAAAATTCTACTGTTAAAAAAATAGTTTTAGAAATCTAAAAAATGAGGGAGAAATGTGTTATAAAGGTTGTCAGAGCAACTCTTAGTGAAGAGTAGAGGTTAGTCCTAGGAGTAAAACTTGCATGTGTAAAATAATAATAATAATAATTTTTTTTTTTTTAATCTCTCTAGAAACAGATACACAAGAAAGAAGTAGAAAATGTGTTGAAAGTATTAAGAATCAAAATGTACTTGACCAGTCAAATGTCAGAACCTCATAACTAGCAATGCCTCAAGCTATCCCTCTCTTTGGCAAGCCGTAATGACTGTTGATCGTAAAGCTCCTTTACAAAAGACAGTCGTAACAAAAGCACAGGACATGCTTCCAGGAAGCTGAAGTACACTGGAGTTATTTTTAGTGTACTTGTTTTGCCATTCCAACTTTTTAATTTGGAGCTCAAGGTAAAAATTGAATTTCAGATCAAGCTGAATATGTGGCTCTCCTTCCGCTCTTATTCTACGGTTCTTTAGAAAGATTAAACAGATGAAATAGGCTTATGTTTGTAATTATACTGTATACACAATTATATTTGTATTTGTATCTATGATGTATTGGGCTGTATTTTTTTTTAACTCAATGTGAAAATCAGATTTTAGCTTTCCAACCTGAATATGTGGCAGAACTCATGTCTCTCATATTCAGTGGTTCTTTCTGCATCTCCTTAGAATGAATGAAATATGTTTATATCTCTAAGTTTGAATATACTAACATTTGTTTGTGATGTACCAACTTGTATGTTGAGCTCAAGGTCATATTTCAGACTTCTAATCTTGTCTAGAATTTTTAAATTATTCTCTTAATAAAGTGTGACACCTTTAGTTTGCACAGGTGAGTAAGACTTTACTTGTAGATGTCATTCAAACGTCTAAGATGTTTATAAAATTTATCAGATGCTCTTACCCAGAGTGACTTACAAAAGGTACAGCTGAAGAAGCAGCCACACAAAGCACCCGGAAAATCTGCAAGGATTCATAACCTGAAAAAAAGCATGAGATAAATGGGTCAGGGAATTGGCAAACAGACATAAACTGGACATGGCTAATGAGATAATGATGAGCGAGCAAAATCAAAATAAATCTGTTTGTTTATTTGGATTATTCACGAGAGTGTGGGTGATTCTGAAGAGATGAGTCCAAAAAGTAATTTGGAGATTTTGTGGCAATGATCATGTGACAAAGTAATGAGTGAAGGATCACTGGTATTGTAATCTTCAAACTACATGTGTGTCATTCAGCAACAAAAGTTATAGATTATTTCCTTTTTCAATAATGTTTTTAAATAATAATTTTGCCCTTTTTTTTTAGGTTTGTCCATTTTTGTCAGCTATATGTAATCAAACTGTAGTATCTACTGTATCTTTAAGTCAAAATTGGGTGGCGCTGTGGTGCGGAAGGTGGTGCAGGTAGCTGTCTTACAGCTCTAGAGTTCCCAGTTCGATCCTGAGGTCAGATTACTGTTTGTGTGGGGTTTTGCATGTTGTCCTTGTATGAGTTTCGTCTTGGTTCTCTGGTTTCCTCCCACTGCCCAAAAACATGTCAGTAGTTGGATTGGCTAGACTAAATTGGCCCTCTGTGTATGAGTATGATTCCCTGCCATTTAGGCTGTACATAGGCTCTGGATCCACCGATACACTGACAAAGATAAAGCAGTTACTAAAAATGGGCAAATTAATGAATTAACTTAAAATTTAATTAAAAAATGTAAACCAAATGAATACTACATGTAAAGTGGAATCTCCTAAATATCTACTCAATATATTTGTGTTAATTCTGTGGTTTTCTGTTTGCATCACAGTCATATTAAACTTTACAAGGTTCCATTCGATTCGTTTCATTTGTTGAAAGGTACTGCAAATATATTTAATGATGTTCAATTGATATTACTATAATATACCATACTTTTATGGCAACTTGGTAATCAGGCATGGGGTGTCGGATTTGTTAAGCATTAAATTCATGCAAATGAAAATGATTAAGATTTAGTTTTTGCCAGAGTGAGAGACAGGGCAAGAGAGACAGAGAGACAAAGAGAAAGAGATGGACAGACAGAAAGACAGAAAGAAATAAAGAAAGTCACATGAAATGTCAAGGGATCAATGTGCCTTTCCTCTTGAATCCCTTTGAGTCTATAATTAAGAAAAGTTCAAACAGCTCATGACTGATGCCTGTGACCTGGGACCTGGCTGCAAATCTGAACATTAATATTTCAATTTTTCCCATTAATTTAATCAAATTTCATATGCTGATTTAAATTGGCCACACTCTTCCTTCATGAGTTGACTTTAATCCCAGCCTAATTACTAATTATACGGTCGGAGGATGATTGAACCAATCCTTTCAGCTCAGGGCCAATTTGCCATCTCTGATGTCAAGGACATTTTTATGCTTGATGTCATCCATGTTTTGTGGACGAATGGATTTTTATCAAAGAGGCTGTGCATGCTGGCCACTGTTTTCTTTAATAACAAACCCTATCATACATCTTATATCATGCTGAAATAAACCAAAATCAGAGTTCTGTATTTTGAATTTGGTACCAAAATGGAAAGGTATAAAGGTAGAAAAATTTACCTAAATTTTATTTATTTCAAAGTGGGAATAAAACACCTGAATAGTTTTGGATGTTTATATGTTATAATAACTCTCAGTTGTCAAAAGATTTAATGAATGCAGTGGATGTGTATGTGTCCTTCTCTTCAAATCTCTATATTAATTAATGATAGTATGTGTGCACTTGTAAATGTCAGCTTAATTATTCCCTGAGCCTGGATCGTGCTATCTCTCATGCTGGAATAATAACGAAACTATTCAGAGACGAGTGAACCTTGGCAACAACTAAAAAAGATTTCTTGTTTGTTTTTAGAATTTCAAAAAGTAATAACAGAATTATACATCATGTGTGGCTGTGTGTGTAGAGGATGACTGTAAGTCAAAGACTGTAATCTTTGTAACCAGGAGTGTGCAGGTTTTTCTCTGTGAGCTATCAAGCCCATGACATCTTCTGCTGTTTATGACCCTGATGTTAATTTATGAGCAAATTCTTTTTCAATGCTGTCTTCAACAAAGCCCTCCATCTGGAGAAAAAAAAAGCATCAAATGGCATTTCATAGTTTTTAAAAGACTAGAAAAAGACCATTCAATGTTTTTCCAATCTTCAACTGTCTAATTTAAGTGACCCAGTGCCCAGTGTAGCTTCAGAGTCTCGTTCTTGACTGACCAGAATGGAGCATGATGTGGTCTGCTGCTTTTCTGCTCAACATGGTTGTAAAGAGTGGTTATTTAAGTTACCACAGGCTTCCTGCCAACTCTGACCATTCTCCAATGACCTCTCTTATCAACAGGGCATTTCTGCCCACATGTTTTTTGTTTTTGTTTTTTTTTTACACCATTTTGTATGAACTCTATAGACTGTTTTGTGTGAAAATCCTAAGAGATCATGAGTTTCTGAAATATCACCAACCATGCCACATTTGGATGTTTGATGTGAACAATAACTGAAGGTCTTGACCTGTATCTGCATGATTTTATGCATTGCTTGGCTGCTGCCACATGACTGGCTGATTAGATAATTGCATGAAAAAGCAGGTGTCTTTCAAAGTGAGTGTAAAATGCTAGATAATGAAAAACAACACATAGTAACTTAGCTACTGCAACAGAGTTCCATGAACATGGCACCATCATAGGTAGAGTTGTACTAATACATTATTTAAAAATAAAAAAGTGAATTGTTTTTGCTTTTTTTATAAAGCCTTGCAAGAAATTGAGATATATCTGAATGTGCTGTTCACACACCATTTTTCTTTTCTGTCATTCTGTTATGACATTATATGTTCCTAATACACATGGTATGACTAAAACTGCACAATATCACTATCACACTATACTGTACAGTGCACTACTCTGAGAATTAACTAGTAACAATATTTACTTGCTGTCTCTTAATGGTCTGATATTGACCAAATTACTGCATGTAAAGTTTTTCAACTTGTAGTAGGCACTATTTTTCACCTTAGTTCATTGGTAAGTTTTAGATAGTTGCTTAAATATAAATATTTCTTGGCAGTGATCTCTGGATTAGAAGTTATAATAATGAATCTAAATATATTTACGTTTTGTAAATTTATCCATTTAATAATTACAGGTCATTTCATGTTGCCAGTAATAAAGGAACAGCTCAGTGGATAGTCCTTACAAGCTTTGCATCTAGCTCAGTGCCTCTGTTTCTAAAAGCTAAAAAAAAAAAAAAGCTAAATATATAAAAACAACAACCATGGCAACATAATGCAAATGTAACAAGGTCTCCTGAACCTACTGCTCCATTCTGTCTCTCTCTACAGGTTGCATTTCCAGTGCGTTTAATTGGACTTTGGCCAATCTTTCCACCACAGGAAGTGTCCGTGGCTTTTTTCAGCATGGCGCCGGAGCCGAGGTTTGTTAATGGAGGTCTGTGTGTAGACAAACTGTCATCTATTTAAACTGTCTTAATATGTATAGTACACCCATTATGGATGCTGCATTCTTGACTGACTATGTGCATTAAGTGCTGTTAAACTATAATTGACTGCTTTTTTTTAGACAATGATTGGTGAATAAAGTAAACAAATAAATTATTGTTCTAGGCTTTTACAGAACAGAAATTAAGGACGGTATGAGTCCATTTTGAGGTAAGGGATTTTATTATGTCAATTCATGCGAATAGTAATTTGCAGCACATTAATATTGTTTCATTTGCTTACAAATATGTTTACAATAAGCAATCTACTAACAACATTAACTTGGAACTGACAAATTAATGCTCACTTGTGAGTAAACATAATGCGGAACGTTTCACGTGTAGTGTTTGAAATAGATCAACCGAGTACATTGCCAGAGCCTTGCAGAACAAAACTAAAATTGCACATGAGATTGCACCTGTGAATTGCACAAGCAGACGTGTGACATCATGCGAACAATGTGATCACATCGTTGAAAAATGAAAAAAAAAAAACATCTAAAAATGAAAGCCGCATATCGAACATGTGAAAAAATGAACATGGAAAACTGAAGACTTTATATAAAAATCACATGTGGAAATCCACTATATTTTGAAATGTGTGAAACAACATGTGAAGAAACCAGGTGATTATTCACATGTGATGATAAATGTGACTTTAAGGGACAATGTATTGGGACATTTGTGTATTTATTTCTGTGCCATGAGTGAAACAGCGGGAGAAAGTGTGGAGAGAGAGAGAGAGAGAGAGTGAGAGAGAGAGAGAGAGAGAGAGAGAGAGAGAAAGAGAGAGAGAGATATCCCTGCAGTAGTTATTCCTCCGAGTTCTACTCTGCTTCCTTCGTTCTAACATGCAGGTGTGTGTGTGTGTGTGTAGATTTACAATTTCTTCAAGACTGCAGGTGATGACAGACTTCATAACTATGTAGCGACATTGCATCTGGATGTGTTCACAGATTATAAGGTTTCTGATGAAACCGTCCACTGCTCAGGATTTTATGATACAATTGACAGCTTGTGTGTGTTTGTATGTGCGCGCAGTGGTCCTGTTCATTTGGGTGGACTTCCATATTTCAAATGTGCTCTTTTGTAATTTATTGCAAGATGTAACGTGTGTTGCATAATCCGGAGCTTAAAGTCAACTTCATCTGCTTGCCTGCTGGAGTCTCAACTCACAGTATGTCTCAGGCTTCCTCCAGTCAGTTTGAACAGTTATAGTAAGAATGCATTTAACATTTAATTTCACACAAAAAAAACTTTCTAAATATTTACAGTAGATTCACTCTGATTAAGTGGAGTATTCAGTCAATTATACAATTAGACTAATTATGGCATTTGGAAAATGGAACATTTTCCCCCAAATATTGTGGAGAACCTGCTATAGTACTTCTGCAGATCTTGCTTCTCTCACATGCTTTTGTTTCTACAGGTAATACCAGTAATATTTTTATGTTCTTAACATATTACCTAATATATTACTGTTGTTTTTTTTTTTAACAACATACAAAACACTTCTCTGTAACATTTACTGTTTTTGGAAAATGAATATTTGGAAATTTTGCACTTCTGCACTGACAGGTTAATGCAGAAGACATATAAATACAAAATAAATATGGTGATGTCACATGAGGGAACAGGCAGACAGATGCAAATGCAGGTATAGATGTTTATTAAGATCCAGGCAGACAAATCCAAAATGTAGGCAAAAATCAGAATCAAGAAATGGGCAAAAGGGCGGGCGATCACCAAACAGGATATCAAAGGCAGGACAACACTGGGCAAAAAGAGGTCAGTAACAAACACGAGCAGAGAAATAAACAGGCTTGGTATCGTCACAAACACGAATGCAGCATATACTGTACTTTGCAACTGAAAGTCCTTTTAAACTGTGGTTGTGATAGTGCTGAGGATCGGATGCAGGTGTGCACGATTAAAATGAAGGCGAGAGTGAGCGTGTCAATGTGTGAGTGTTCTGGTAATTGTAGTCCATGGTGGCCATGTTTGTAGGCCGCAGTACAGGCTGGGAAATGGAGTTTGTGGCTTGAGTAGGAGTAGACCTAACAGGTGTTTTCTTTGCAGTACTGTATGTTTAAATGGAAGATCTAATCTAATAGTCTAATATAATAATAGAGAAGTCTAATAATAATAATAATAAATATGTGGTTAGCATGTTTGCCTCGCACCTCTGGGGTTGGGGGTTTGATTCCCACCTCCGCCCTGTGTTTGCATGTTCTCCCTGTGTTTTGGGGGTTTCCTCCGTGTACTCTGGTTTCCTCCCCCAGTCCAAAGACATGTGCTGTAGACTGATTGCCATTTCCAAATTGTCAGTAGTGTGTGAATGGGTGTGTGAATGTGTGTGTGACTGTGCCCTGTGATGGGTTGGCACTCCATCCAAGGTGTCCCCGAGTTCCCTGGGATAGGCTCCAGGCTCCCCACGACCCTGCGTAGGATAAGCAGTACAGAAAATGGATGGATAGAATATGCCTTTGTCTAAATGGTGAGCAATGGCTGTAGACTTAAGGAGAAAAACATATCCAGAAAGCACTGTGATCTGATGCACTTGCTTAAACTAGTTAGTTAACGTTTCTCACTCTCATGACTACATATTGTTCCTATTTACTGTAGTGTTTCAGGTTATAGTTAATGAATAATGCACATGACCAGAAGAAAGTACAAATTAGCTGAAGGACAGACAGAACTCAACACCAAGGTTGGAGCTCAAGAGCAGTGATGGCTGTAGTATATAATCTGTAACAGAATTGTCTCCCAGTCATCTCTGGGAAGCTGTTTGTGCAAATGAAGCATGCTTCTATCTCTGCAAAAGAACAGAGCTTCTCTTTCTGAACTGTCTGCAGAATTGCAGTGGGTCGACCCTGGCAAAGTCGTTTTGACATCTCAAATTGAACAGCGATGAAACAATCTCACAGTTGCGGATTTCAATTTGAGGCCCCGAGGGAATATTGTTTCAAGCCATTACTCCTCATCATGGCTGAAATGGCTCTCCCCATTGTGCTGTCTGCAGAAATGAGACGCCACTGTCCTTGGATTTAAGAAATGAACTGCTATTTAGGCATTCACAATGCTCTTGACACTAGACTAATCCTCCCCACTGACTCTGTTGAATATTCTCAACGGTAAACCCAGAGCACTGATGAGCCTGGTGTGTTGATTCATCTCAGGCCGAGCCAGACAGCGCAGAACTTTTTTGAATTAAAGGAGTGATGGGATCATGCGGCTTTAATCTTACCCCGTCGCGTTGGCGTGTGTGGGGAGTCACATGCGCTGCTGTGGGAGGCCAATGATCTTGCCTCTATCCCCCGCTAGCCTTCATGCTTTGCTCCTCAATAGGAAATGATCTATCTGTGCTTATTATTCTTGTGCTCTCCGGTAGCGCGAGATGAATCATACCTGTCAATCGCAGCTCATGCGTGGGTGACCATGTTTGTTTCTATAGATGGAGCATATGCAACGCAGCTGCTGATGCTCACCCACTTGCCTATGCCAACCGAACAGTTGGCAGAACATGCAGTTGATATAAAAGTGATATAAATGGCACAAAAACAGATTGGGAGTGATTTGCGTGTCAGAACTATTAAGCTAAGTAGACGACTCTTTGTAAAGCCTCTTACAAAATACCACTGAAACATGACATAGACTTGTATTTTATGAGTTCTATTTTTATGAAGTTATGTGTGGTAGTGGAAAACTCACACCACAGCATCTGGATATGATTCCTAGGATTGGTGTTAATTTGTGTTACTACTGTTTATAGACTTCAACAACATTGGCAGAAGTCAAACATTAGTGTGTCAAGGACATTCTTTGGTCTGACACACTGCTGTGTTGTTGCAGTATCTTGACCCTGGAGAACTGAGTCTGTCAGTGGACAAACAGTAGGTGATGTTTAATGTTTCAAAATCAAAATTATTAGCTTGAAGATAGCTCTTTACAAGCATGAACAACTCAGGCTGTTTGCAAGCTCAGTATCTATTCGATATCCTTCTTAATAGTATCACTATGCTGGTGTACATCACGACTATCCGTGTTGACTTGCTGAAGATCCTGCTGCATTATAGTTGGTTTTGTCAGCATAAACAGTGGGCTTGATAGAACACCAGCAGCTGCACCTGGATAAATACACTCTGAGAAACAGGCTTACACAGCCGTAGCAGAACCATCACACTTCCTTAACTTGCTTTACAGAAAATAGAGGAGCATATTGTACAACTCTAATATACTAGCATAGTTTAGAGACATGTACTGCTACTAGCAGGCAGATCATGCTTGACATGTGTTTTTGACCAACATAATTTAATCAAATTTCCCTATCCTGCATGTCAATGGAGTCTTTGGGACCATGATTCAATCAATTAAATTCTGACTATCTTACATGCCTGATGTAATGAATCAGCAACCTAATCATGTTTTAATAAAATCATTACAATGTGGTAAACGTATGTATGGTAGGTTTTAGGAGGATTATTTAATCAAAAATGCGTACATATACATTAAATCAAATATTATTAAAGCATAATTTAGACATATTTGTACAAAATGGTAAATCAAGCCTTAAATAATATTTAACCAATACTTGTTTATTTGATATAGCAACCCCTTAAAATCAAAGATTACTATTCATTTATTCATTCACTGCTTAAGTAAAGAAAGAAAACATGTCAGAATTTGCTTGTATAGGAAATAATCAATGACAGGTTTGGGTGATGGAGCCTGATGCAAAGCAGAGTTCCTTATGCCACAGTAATTTTACAACTATTACAATTTAATTTTTTTAATTATTATTAATGAACCATTTTTAGCTACATTTAATGGAATGGAATTTAATGGAATGTCCACAAAGCAAGTTAGTTCCTGTTATCACTTTCATTATTGTAGCGTATTTTCTGTCTTATTGAAGTTAATAGGACAGAAAAACAGCTTGTCCTGTAACTGAAAAACCACACATAAATAAATAAATAAATAAATAAATAAATAAATAAATAGTTCTGAAGATTTTCCCATGGTGGAACACAACAGAAACAGCTTCACTTTATTAGAAAGCGCTGGTGACTGGAGACACCTTCCCTTTAATGTCCCTTTAAACAACTCCTTATGAAAAGCTTAATTTATTAGAATGAGTGGGTTAATGACAGCTGGATCTATTGCGAGGGCCTTGCTTTTTATTTTATTTTATTTTATTTTTAGGAAATTAATCAATACCTTCTGACCAATATGATTCAAGCATTCAACAGTGCTGTGGTCTAATGTTAGTTATCACTTAATGTAAAGTGTTACCAATTATTATTTTATTTTGCATGATTTACTTTAATAAAATCTCAAATAGTTTTAGCCAATCCAACTTACAAGTGAGGTAACAGAGTTGTTATGGAGCCTCCACTGAGAAAGTGCCACAAGACTGATTGAAGTTGTGACTGATGGCTGGAGTAAGTGCTAGTGTGCAAAACACTCCACAAAAAGAAGTCAGACAAGTAACAGACAATAATAACAATAATAGGGTAATAGCCATAACCTCAGGGAAGATGGGCCGTTTATTACCTCAAAAGCACAGCCACACAGAACTAGCATTTACACACCCACACACACAAACACACACACACACACACACACACACACACACACACACCATCAACACCAATGTTCATGTGCTGTCAGAAGAGCTGAGTCTTTACTCAAACATTTCTTGAAGGCTGTGAGGGAAACTGCAAAGCAAACATTTCATTCTACCATTGCTGGACCACAAGTGGAAAAATTGATTTAGTTAGAATGTAGAGTTTTAAAATGCCAGAATGATAACAGACCAAATGTGGGCCTCATATGCAATGAATTAACTATGTGACTGGTTTATGCTACAGTTGCTCTCAGAGCCATGCATTTCAACCAAAGTGAGCTGATAATAAGTGAAATGGACAAATTTTATGCTCAGATAAGCGTTTATCAGTGGAAAGGTAGTTTATAAATCCAGGCATCTCACAGGCCCAAATTCATTTTACAGCTATCGCTGCTTACATGGTTTTGTCAGTGTGGGACCTCCTGTAGCGCAACGATAGAGCAGAGAAATTCACTACAGGCTTAAGGCATGCCGTGGAGGAAAGATAAGAATATTAAACAGTTGAACATGTTAGTACATCACTCCCCAAACCAATAACTTTGGGCTGGTAATAAGAGCGAAACTCGCATTAGTGTGTAGGAGCATTGAATTCCCCACACAGATGAAAGACCTATAAAAACACGTCCGTGGAAATATCAGGATATTAAAGTCCACAGTGATGCATTTTTGCCATACTGGCACTTCCCAATTTAAACAGGAAACAAAGCAGCATATAATTTGGTCTATTTATTTTATACACACATTCACCAGATAGCAAAATAGGGACACCTGTACACCAGCTCCTTCATGCTATTATCCAATAAACAAATTATGCGGCAGTGGCACAATGCATTAAATCAGTCAGCTACAAGTGAAGAGCTTCAGTTAATATTCACATCAAACATCAGAATGGGAGGCGGAAATGTGATCTCTGTGATTCAGAATGTGGCATGGTTGTTGGTGCCAGATGGGCTGTTTTGAGTATTTCAGAATCTGCCGGTCTCCTGGGATCTTCAGACGCAAACAAACAAACAAACAAAAAATCCAGTGAGCAGCAGGAAACGGCATGTTGATGAATGAGTTCAGTGTACAATGACCAGACTCAAAGAACAACCATGACTGGCCTGAACTGCACTGCAATCATCTGTTACTTCAATGGGCGAACACAGTTTTCCAGTTTTATTTTTTTCTGCAGGGGAGCATCATCAGCAGTGCTTGACCACACAGCTTAGAGGGAACAGTGTGTGTAACCATTATGTTAAACTTAAAACCCATATTACCCTGACCTTGACCAAGATAAAATGAGTGAATGAGTATAAGTGCCATCACTGAATACTGGATACAGGATATAGAAAATAGATGCTGCTTTCCATTGTGTCTGTTGAACATTTCAATAGGAAAAAAAAAAAAATGCATTTTAAGAAAAGCAAAATGCAGGTTCCAGTTATTTCTGAGTCTGAGCTGCAGATTCACTGTAGGTGGCATGAAATTGTACAAGTCAAAGGGTAATTGTGATGTGCCTATTTTAACTTGAAATAGAAAAGGAGTAGCAATTAAAACCCAGCAGTGCATCTCATGTAGGTGAGGTTAAGTTGTAAAGCAAAAATACGTTTTTTTAATGTTTTTTTTTTTTTTTTTTTTTTTTTGAGATCAGGCAAAAGCTTGGGAAAAGATTAGGTAATGTTTATATACAGTTCCCTTTCAAAGTATTGAAATGACAAGGCCTTCTTTTTTCATTTTTGCTGTACATAGAACTTACAATATATGTATATAGGTTGTGTTCATCTCCCTTGAAGGCATGTAGGGATCTGGTGTAGTTTCTGCTGTATATTGCACAGTCAGTCAAAAAGCTTAATGGTGAATAGGTCAAGAACCAAAATGTCAGCATTACTTACTGAATAAATGTCATTATATTTCCTCTCCTACATGTTCTTTCTTCTTAACAATTTGTATCCACTGCGAATATTTACTAAACTCAGTTGAAAGCACGCTCTTTGTAAGAGATGTTTACATTTTTTTCTCACTAATGTGGCACGATGGTGCAACATCATAAGTGCTGATGAGAATTCATTTGTCACTTGACGTAAATAATGGATTCCTTGACAAGTTCAGTTTTTCATTTAGTAATTATGGCCTTGTGGGAGATATTTTGTTTTGAATTATCTTTCATTGCCTTGGTATAGTGTATTCAAATACTGCATTAATGTGTAAAAGCACTGCTGAATGATTTTTCTCTCCATCAAATGAATGTATTGAGCCTTAAGCGCTCTGCATTTATCAATTTGACAGTGCATTTGGATGCTGCATGCAAATGAGAGAAAATTAATTATACAAAACAAATGATAAGATTGCGTTGCACGTCATAATTTTATACATGTGCCATGATTTGTCTGAACATGTGAAAGAGGTCACCCAGAGACCTTGTACATGTACATCATTTTTTATACACTTTTGTGCATATATATATATATATATATATATATATATATATATATATATATATATATATATATATAAACCACGTTAGAAATAAACCCTTTAGCTACAATGAACTTTGTATACTATATAACAAAACACAGTTGCCGTTAATTGTTTTTAGGGAAATTTCATTTGCTGCTGTCCTGTGCTTATGTTACCATTCATTCATTCATTTGTTCATTCATTCATCTTCACTAACCATTTTATACTGATTCTTGATGGATCCAGAGCCTATCCCAGGAACGCTGATTGTGAGGCAGAGGCAGGCCACCATGCACACACATTCACACCTAGCTGCAATTTAGCATAGACAATTCACTTATTGGCATGTTATTGGGAGGTGGGAGGAAACAGGAGAACCCAGAGGAAACCCTAGTGGACAGGGGGAGAACATGTACAGAAACTGCACATACTGTAGGCACCAGGGACCCTGGAGCTATGAGGCAGCACCAGCCATTCAGACTTAGATTGCTTCAGGCAAATTTCAGAGGACATCAAAGCTTTTCATGTACACTTGAGGGTCTACATCCTCACAGCTATAGGATAAGCGGCACTGTTACAGGCATATAATAAAACGATTATTAGTTGCTGCTGCACTGTTTGAAAATTAGCTGCCCACTGGAAAGAAGAAAAATATGTTTTTTTTTTTAAACGTTGAAACTGCCAAATGATGGCAGCCACTTTGCAAGCCATGTTTGCTTCAGGCATAATAAGGCAATAAGCCTGCATGCAATTATGCAGACAAAAACTGTGGGGAAAAAAGTTACATGTAAATGACTTCTAAATGATGAAGCAGGTAAAAGAAAGAGACAGGAATAAAGTGTAGCTCTCTTTGTCTTTCTGGCACAATTGGGTTGTGACTGAAAGCCATTAATGTAGCTGCAGGTATGCTAATATGATCTTCCCTCATGGCTTCATAATTACAGTACATCATCCAGTGGGCATGCATGAATGAATAATTGATCATATTTATATTCCTGCTTATGAGATTCCATAAAATTATTTTCTGTTTGGTTTACACGTAACTCTTTTACTATTATTATTTCGTTTTAGTGGCTTATTTAATTTAATGGGAGTACTGCAGCTTGAAGAACTAAGTGGGCGGGGAAACGACGCTGATAGGCTGCAGCGGCATTCCCGCTGGGGTTGCGTAGACTGAATGAGGAACTGGATGTACAGTAGAAAATATTTCTCTATCTGGTAAGACCAAAATCCTTAAACAAACAACTACATTTCTCATACTTATAAGAAGTGACGCGTGTATAGAAGATATACGCTCAATTAGTCAATTATTTTCTTGTGTTTCGACCGTACACTTACAGTGCTCTACAGAATGCGTAGCAAATGTTTTCGTTTTTTTGTGTCTCTTTGGCGTCATTTCATTGGTCAGTTTTGTGACGGCGACGCTGTGATTGGATAGATTTTATGCCTGTCGTTTTATTAGACCCTCCTACAGGAAACTAGTGGCAACACTGACCAAAGTCCAGAAAGAACATACTGAATCACAAATGGGTTTGTTGGGCAAATTATGTACTACATAGGCTACAGCAGACATTATATCATATCACACCTTATGTAGTGCACATGAACAGGGAGTAGGGATCCATTTGGGATGTAGATCTAGCCTCAGTGTAACGGCTTGTAGAGTATTGTTGTGTACGTGGCGCTCTGCGTAGCAGGGAAAAAACGAAAGCTGTGTGTGTGTTTCAATATATTTAGACACACACACACACACACACACATACATACATACATACACACACACACACACACACACACACACACACACATATATATATATATATATATATATATATATATATATATATAGATAGATAGATAGATAGATAGATATTAACACATTCATTCATTCAGCCTCTCACCCATTCATGTATACATTCATTTTCAATCATTTTAAATCAGTAGGGGTTCTCCTAAACTATTCTCGTATCATACCATACTTATACTCTCCATTCATTCATTCATTCATTCATTCATTCAGTCAACTGAAGGATAAAGTATGTCAGATGTGTCTGAAATTCACCTTGCCTCACTACAGCATAAATTCATAAACAAATCTTTCCTTTCTTCCTACATTCATTCATTCATTCAGCCATTCACTGATTCATTTATCAATTTAATTTATAATAATCTGTCAATTCAGTAGGACAATGTGGCCCCAATAAACAGACCATTCATTCATTCATCCATCCATCCATCCATCCATTCATTCATTCATTCATTCAGTCAGTCAGGTATTCATTGATCAATTAATTTACAACAATCTGTAAAATTAGTAGCGTAATGTCGACTCTCATGTATAAATTAACTAGTCAGTGGGTCATATTTTGTGATCAAGCATAATTTCATTTCCTCCAGTTCTATTTTTGCCTGTATACACAGAAGATCTCAGTAAAGAAAGATCGCCTCACCTCACCTTCCCTGCTTTCAGTATAACGTTTGCTTTCTTTCGTTCACTGGTAGCTGCTCATTATGTTTATTTCAGAAGCTGCCTGAGGTGATAATTTTAACCTTTAATCGCGGTCACTTGAAAATCTTCGTGGTGAGGCAGCATTAAAGAGATCCTGCGTTCAATTGAAGTCCCCAGAGCAGGAGTAGCCTGTGGCTACCTTCAGCCTTATTTATGGATTGTTCACAGCTTCTCCTCTGCATTTCACAAAGGTTTTGAATGTGCAAACCAAAAATATTATTAGCAGCATTATTAACAAATGGGTCATGCTTAAGGCTGAACTCTATTAGACTATTTAGTTTTGTGCAGTCATGCATGGTGATTCGGGAAGCTATTATCTAATATTCATGACCTGTGACCCTCTTCACTTCCTGACCACTAGCTGAGTCTTCAAAGGAGAAAGTGCCTGAAGGTGTAGGGAAATTCACAACCCCTTGTTTACTTCCTGCAGTAGTCACGGTCACTTGTTTTACAAGATTTTAAAGCCCTGTGGCTTTGCATTTTGTTGTGTAAACGTTATAATTGCCTTTTTCCTCCATTATCATCAGGAAAGTCATTCATGCCATTTCCGCTTATCTGGCATGCCGACACACTGTAATGACATCACTTTGAGTTTGGATTACGCTTGGATTGTTTTTTTTCCTTATTCTTGCTCCAACTGACCTCCACTTGAACATTGTTCATTCCTGTTCTTCATCTCTGTACCTCATTAATCTGTGTGTGTGTGTGTGGGGGGTGGGGGGGGTTGGATTCCCAGTAACTGTTCGTAAAATGAAACGCTAATGTCTGAGGCTAATAAAAATCATATTGTTATTTAACAAAGAATAGTGTATAGTGAAGCTTTCTGTAATTTAGCCTAACATTTACGGAAGGAGTCTCAGATGTCAGAGCTATGTAACAGTCAGTAGATTTTCCACCATAGGAGAGTCTTCAGAACAGTGGACTTTGCATTTTTCGGGTTCCTTTGAAACATGACAAGCTGCATTTAAAGAAAAAATATATATTAACTTGCATAGGGAAAAAAGCTGCTATAATAACCCTAACCCTAACTGACTTGTCTTGAGACACTCCACATCATTAAATATTACTGTAGATGGATACTTACAGTAGTACAATGTGTTGTTCGTTACACATTGTAATTGCTCTGGAATTAAAACACTTCAGAATTGCTGTTATTGGAAAATAATCAACTTTGGGGTGAACAGTAACTCTGATTTGCATCAGGCCACATCACACCACTCCGGTATTGATTAGTTTCCTATAACAGCACATCATGTCATGTTTTATCCCTTACATGTAAGTTGAGACAGTGTACATATACTGTATGTTGTGTCACAAAAAAGGTTGCTGTTAGTAAAGAAAAACTTTGCACTGTTTAGTAGTTAAACATTCTTTTGTACTTAAAGCATTTCTATCCTGTGTATGTGGAGGTAAATTCATAATTATTGAGTCGATGCTCTAAATAAGTCAACACGCTCAGGTAAAGACTGACAACGAGGCACAAATATAACACGTTATTACATTACACAGTGATTTAAATGTCACAGCTCACAGTAATTTCTCAGTATATAGCTGACATATGCTTGCATTGCATGATGGGTAATCCCTGGATCTCCAAGCATACATGGAGGAATGATAGTAAAGGCTTGGTGGTTATGTGGGGGTTGGGTTTAACAAACATTGAACAAAAAAAAATTGCATTAGCATTTTCCCTCAATTTCCCAAAATGCCAACTTTCACAAAGATGAATCTTCTTGATGGTGTTTACATAATAGTGGTGAGAGCTTTTTTTTTTAAATGGTTTTATAAAGTATTATATTTTTTGTTATTTCCCAAATATTATAGATAACGTTAATAAGATTTTTTTTTTTAAATGCAGCTTGTCATGATACTGAGAAACTGTGAAGTACAGCATCCTCTCTTCTGACTGTTACAAAATGCTGACACTGGAGACTCCTTCCATAAATGTTACATAAACTCCCCACACAATGCTTCATCACATCAGCAATGATGTTTTTCTTTCTTAAATAACGTTTCTAAAATGTATTTATTACTTCTCTTCAATTAATATCATCTGCCATACAAGTCCCTGTGAATGAGTTGTTACTTTCCAATTGATAGCATATTAGAATGCACTTGCAGGCGACACTATTGTCAGACCCGTTCTGTTACAGAAATGTAATCAAAAGACATTCGGACCAATAAGATTTGAGAATTAAACAGCGCTGTGGTTCGTAAGTGCTTAACCCATCTATACCCTAATTACAAATCCAACCACACCAAGGTAAATTAGCATGGAAGGCTATTTTGTCCTCTCCTCGGTTGTTATGGGAATAAATCAGAGAGATGTGTGGTGTAAACTGAATGCTTAAAATATCCATGAGTCTTTCAGTATAGCATTCAAGAAGGCTGTCTAAAGCAGACTACCTGGAATTAAAGATTCGGTTCTTTATACCAAACATTAGGGCTATTGGAAATTCAGCAGAAGTGATTATGTGCTAATAAGCAGAACTTTGTGAGTTCAGGTCCCACGATTGCAGGAAATCTATCATTGGGTCCTTGATGAAGGTTCTTCAATTGCTATTACAATACAATAAAAATATAGAACATTTAGGCTATAAAGTGAGATTGCAAATTACATTAAAGATGAAAGACAATGATGTAAACAAAGAAGATAATGTTGATAATAATGTGGGTGTGTAAAAATGTACGAGTGACTGCTTTTAAAACACATGAATGCACTTGTGAAATTCAAGGATATTCACTTACAGTTTAGTCCAAAGAGAGTTTTTTTTTCATTTTGCGTTGCTTTCTCGTCATTGATTTTCTTTTCATGTCATCGTGAGACGTTTAAATATGCTTTCCTTTCTTTTTCTTATATCTGAATTGGGTCGAGTAAATGCACTTACATCTGGTTAATATACCTAAACATTGATTGGATGTTTGAAAGACTTTGAAATGTGGAGTGCAGTTCTACAGTTCTCCTGATGTCACCTCATATATTTCTTTTCTTTTCTTTTTTTCTTCTTCTTTTTTTTTTTTTACAGGGAACAAAATGGTGAAGAAGGATGCGAGCAGTGCAAAGTTACCAGTGGATCAGTACCGCAAACAGATCGGTGAGTTTGTAACCTTTATCAAATATTCAACAGGTACTTCCAGCTTTTCCTAATTCATTTCTACTGCTAAGAAATTGTAATGAGATGTGATGGCATTGTAGGTACAAATATATGAAGGAACTGAACAATGAGTCTCTTATGAACAAATTTAAAAAAAACCAAAATGCTTTTCAGAGGATAGAAAAAAGGTTGGAGGCAGTTATAAAGTCAGTGGATTATCATACGCATTGTTAGTGAATAATACAATTACATTGAGAAAGGGACAGGCAGACTTTTATGATGAAGAGTTATGAATTATAAATCCAGGCTTTGTTCTAAAGTTCTAATTGTGAAAATGCAAATTTGTAAGGTTTAACTTCATGATGTTGTTTCACCGGGCGCAGCATCTTTGCTGTGTGTTGACATAGCCTTGATATTGTGTACATAGTAACACAGTGTGTCATCTCTGCCATTAACCACATGCTTTATTTTATGTGAGCTCATTTTTAACCCCTTAGTAGGGTTATTTAGTTTATTGTGCATGGCGCACCCCATTTCATCACACCTGTGCTTTATGTCTTGGAAGAAACATAACAAGCTGAACCCCTGCTGAAACCTCCGCATCTCAGCCATATTCGATTTTGTTTCATTTTTTTTTCTTTCATCTCGTCTGTTCAAAAACATAACAGCAGGTAATGGACAATAAGAATCCCTCCTCCTGTCTGAGTTTGCTTTGAAAAGAGCCTCCATCGACCAATTTCAACTAATCTCTGTTTAACGAAAAAAAAAAGAAAAGTGTCACCTGAAATGCCATAAAGAAACACAAAAGAAAGAATACGCAGCGCAATTTGAAATCGTAATGAGAAGGTAATTTATATCCTGTCAGGTTTAGTTTTTTTTCTTTTTCTAGCCAGTGAGCTTTTGTGATGTTGAGTGTTTCAGTGTTGATACGTCATCCTTCAATGCTGTTGTTATTACTTCTCATAATGTAGTGAGAGTTTCTGTGATTGTGTATATGTGTGTGTGTTGTTGCTGTTGTTGGATCTTGGATTTTGTCTTTGTCTTGCATGACTTGTAGTTCTTTGCTAAGTCAATGCAGATGAACCAGGCATGTGCTCACAGTTAAGTTTGGACATTACAGCTGTAGCATCATATGCTATATGTTTCCTAAATCACATGGCCATGATACGTTTTTATCATGAGCTGTACTATATTCCACTAGTGTTTTGAACACACCCGTGTCAGCTTCCCCTTTCCATGTCCTCTGTCGCAATCACTGTCTTCAAACTAATCAAGTGAAGTTGTTAGATGATGGTTCCAGAATGCATTATGATGTGACACAGTAAAATAAAAATATTTGATACATATTGACTGCAATGTGGTGTATCAAACATCTAGTACTTCTTGGGTATTCAGCCTGGTTCACCGTTCATTGAATTGAAAATGATTCAAAATGATTGATTTAAAGGTTGGTAGATCTGGTGATATATTACAATTGGACCAAGTGTCATTGGGCATTGTGTAGGTGTAAGATCATTTAGGTACCCTTGTTAGTACCCTTGGAATTTAGCATGCATTGTCAAGATGCATTGGCACAAAATCTTGGTGTTGGGCATGTTGGCAGAGTAGTGAGGCTTTGGGCTACAGGTCATAAGGTTGTGAGTTTAAATTCCAGAACCACCAAGCTGACACTGTTGGGTTCCTGAGAAAAACACTTAACCCTCAACTGCTCAGTTGATCTCATTTGTAAGTCACTTTGGATAAAAGCATTAGGCAAATATGACGGTGTCAGTACAACAGCTGTTGTTGACACAGCGCGGATCAGATTATTAAGCAGACTATGCAACTGGTGTGTTGATGGCCCAGTGGTGACTACAATCAGTAGTCCCAGATGAAGAGGTCACTGTGGCACAGCAGTCCACGCATCCTGACAATATGGGTCTGGCCCCTGGGACTAACATGTCCACAGTGGGACAGGTGGTTGACAACTGACCACTGGGAGCACTTCAGAACTTTTCTCATAGGTTACACAACAATGATCCAGTAAATCTCGACTTTTGTTTGCGCAACTTGCCAACTGAACCAACCGAAGATGCAGACCAGTTGAAGAATTGCATGCATTATTGGTCATCAAGCAGTGTTTACTTTGGGAATTAACTTCATATCAAGCTGTGGCCTGACCCCTCATTCCTGTCAAAGATATTGGCATTTTAATATCCATCTATGTGCACTTGCATGGGTATGTGGCCAGACCAGCCCTGTGTAAAGGGCTCTCAAGCATCATTTGGATGTGACTACCAACTGTCAACACTAAGATGAAGCTCACTTGTGGACAATTGCGACGTGGCAACAAGGCGATTTTACAGATTGAATGTTGCTTCAGTGGACCCCTTGTGCTCTGTGGTGAGATTGAATGATTCTCAAACTCCATAGAGGACAGTATCATAGAATTTGTGTAATTATCATGCTCAATAATAGAAAGTCTCTGTTATTTCTAACAGAGCCACACTGATTTCCAACAGCAGCAATACAATAACTCACTGCTTTTTCTGGATTTGCAACCAGCTTTCACTCTTCAATTCTGTACTCGTGTACTTGAGTGCAGTTCTTATGGTTTCTCTCTGCTTTCTTGGCCTTTGTCATGTTCTTTCTTTGTGTTCTTGTATGTTTACTTAAGGCAGCTTGGCTTGTGTGTTTGTGTATGTGTGTGGTATTTTTTAAAATCTCCTCTGTCGTTGTGATGTGATGTGAGAGACAAGGGCCAAATGGCTCTCATGTGGTGGGAGTCAGCCTGTAGCACTGCTTCCTGCTGATGAATGATGGCAGTACTTTGCCTCTCTCTCTAACTCTAAAACAGAGGCCTCTCACCAAGCCGTCACTGTTCCTGGCCCTCTAGCTAGGATTCGAGACTGTCCTCTCCAATCAGGCATCACACTGCCTTTAACTTTAATTCCAAACAGCATTGCCTATAGCCTTGTCACAAAAGCTCTCACTGCTTTTTTTTCCTTTTTCTTTCTCAGAGCAGTGTGTGTGCTTGCACCATGACAGCTTCCTGATTCCTGCACCTGCCCTTTTTTCCCCCTCAAAACCTGACGCTTTTCTGATTCCATGATTGCTTGTTTTTTTGTTCCTGTCCTCCACTCTGGTTGAGGCTGTAATTGTTCAAACAAATTGCACACCCATTCTGCTATGCGTGAACATGTAAAAGTGTTTCTGCCTTCAAGAATTGACTGATAATTGGAAAATGCCAATAATTGCATAGCATAGGAAGCATCTTGTACTCTTTGAAGTGTTAGATGGGTCTTCTGGTCTTCATGGAATCAATTCAGTAAGTCATTACATATGAATTTACATTTATTATTCTGGTAGATGTGTTTATTCGAGTGAGGTCGAATCCAATCTAAGCACCTGTGTGGTAATCGAGCTGGAAGTGATGCTATAAAATTTACACTACGAATAAAAAGACTAAATTTCCAGTTGGTATTTCAAATCAGCATATTAACAGCTGGGAAGTTTATTGAACAGTAATTAGGAATTAGCGTTTCGGACTACTCAAATTTTCAGGGCGTTATTTGAATAGTATTTGTATAGCCCAAACTCAAAATAAACAAACAAACAAAAAACAAGGCACTTATGTTCACAAAACATTCTGTATTAAATCCATATTATGAGTGAGACTGCATTAGCCTTTGAAACTTGCATTTGCTGTTGACAGCCTCCCTGAAAGGTGCCACACTGCCGTACTGAAAACAACAAAATTCACTATGCCACCATGCAAGGATTTTATTGATTGCTTTCAGAATGGCAACTCAACAACACCTAGTTTGACAGACCACGAGCGGGTTACATTTACATTTACATTTATGTCATTTGGCAGATGCCCAGTTCCAGAGCAACTTACAATTATCTCTTTTATACAACTGAATAGTTGAGGGTTAAGGGCCTTGCTCAGGGGTGCAGGAGAGGCACTGAGCTACCACTTTCCCAGGTTGGCCTGGGCCACATGCCTACTGTTGATATTAGCATTTTGTCACTGGTGGTCTCAACAGAAAACGTGCTCACTTAGCAATTTTTTTTTAGCAATACTATATTTCACTTTCATCTCTATCTTATATTACCACTACTTTTTGTCTTTCTGGTTTGATCCAGAGCTTGGCATACTGTCTGTGTTGGTTTCTCCCAGTGTCTGTGTGGGTTGTCTTTCGGGACCTCCATTTTCCTCCTAACTCCCAAAACTTACTATAAATTGTCCCTAAGTGTGAATGAGTGTGAATATTCATGTACACGCAGCCCTGAAATGGACTGGTATCCCATACAGAGTATATTCCTGCCTCATGCCTGGATCCACCACACCTCTGATCAGGATAAATCGGTTACTGAAGAAAAATGAATGAGGTTTGTTCCTTTTGGAGGATCGAAGTATGACCAGTCAGTGGTGCTAATGTTAGGAACTAGTCAGCTTAGTTGGTTCAATGAACTAATATTTATAAAAGTAATGTGTTTAATTAAACTGAGGTTGGAACTACAGACAAAACAAATGAATTAGAGCAGTTGCCTATAAATCTAATTAGCACACAAACATATTCTTATAAATTATACATAGCTTCGATCAGTGTTGGGCAGTAGCTATTACTTTTTGGTAGTTTGGTACAATCAGTTGTATGTAGTAAAACTTTTTTTTTTTTTTTTTTTTTTTTTTTTTTTCACCAAACAGCCCTTATATATGCAACATAATTACCTTCCCATTATTTAACCAGGGTAGTCACATTTAATTTTTTTTTTTTTTCAAGTGAACTGAAACAATTCCCTTTATAAATAGCTTAAAATCTGATAATATTGCAGATCTCAATTAAGTACAAGTTTCTATCACTGATTCCATGATGGTTGAACTCTTTAAGTAAATACTGTCTTACTAAATTCTCACTAGTGGAACACTTTTTGTTTGCACCAATACAGATTTATAAATAGGAATTGAATCAAGAATGCACATAATACAACCCCAATTACGAAAAAGTTGGGACAGTATGGAAAATGCAAAACAAACAAACAAACAAAAAAATAACAAGGTGTCATTTGAAAATTCAGTTCACCCTGTACTGTATTGAAAACACATTATTAAAACATTATTTGATGTTTTACTTTGTGAAATTTTATTTATTTTTGAAAATATAGACTCATTTCAAATCTGATGACTGCAACACACTCCAAAAAAGTTGGGACAGTTGACATTTCACCACTGTGTAACATCACCTTTTCTTTTAATAACACTTATTAAGAGTTTGGGAACTGAAGACACCAGTTGGTTAAGTTTAGCAAGTGGAATTTCCCCCCATTCATCCATTATGCATTCCTTCAGCTGTGCAACTGTACGGGGTCTTCCTTGCCTTTATTTTGCACTTCATAATCCGCCACACATTCTGAATCGGAGACAGGTCAGGACTGCAGGCAGGCCATGCTAGCACCTGCACTCTCTGATTACGCAACCATCTGCTTGTAATCCGGGCAGAATGTGGTTTGGCGTAGTCCTGCTCTGGATGGCAGCACATGTTGCTCCAAAATGTGTATATATTTTTCTGCATTAATGGTGCCCCCACAGATGTACAAGTTACCCATGTCATGTGCACTGACACGCCCCCATACCATGACAGATGCTGGCTTTTGGACCTGATGCTGATAACAGCTTGGATGGTCCTTTTCTTTTTTGGCCCGGAGAACACGATGGCTGTTTTGATCAAAAACTATTTGAAATCAGATGAGACCGAGCCCAGAGAAGTTGGCGGCGCTTCTGGACAGTGTTGATGTATGGCTTCTGCTTTGCATAGTAAAGCCTTAACTTGCATTTGTGGATGCAGCGGCGAATGGTGTCGCTGACAAAGGTTTACCAAAGTATTCCCGAGCCCATGTCAGGATATCCATTACAGACCCATGACGGTTTTTAAGACAGTGACGTCTGAGGGATCGGAGATCATGAGTGGTTTTCGGCCTTGGCCTTTACGCACCGAGATTTGACCGGATTCCTTGATTGTTTTAATTATACTGCGCACTGTAGATGGTGAAATGCCCAAAGTCCTATCGATTTGTCTTTGGGGAAAGTTGTTCTCAAAGTGTTGGATTATTCGCTGACGCATTTGTTGGCAGATTGGCGAGCCTCAACCCATCCTTGCTCTAGGCCTTCTTTGGAGGCTCCTTATATACCATGATTAGATGATTGCCTCAACTTGTTTCACATCGCCTTCTTATTTGAACTTGTCACATCGCTATTAATAAACATTTATCTTCAATAAACTATGCAGTTGACTAGGTAAAACATCAAATACCTTGTCTTTATATGTTTTTGTTTAAATACAAGTCAAAGTACATTTACAAATCATTCCTCTTTGTTTTTATTACAATTTTCCTTACTGTCCCAACTTTTTCGGAATTGGGGTCATATATGTTCATTTAATATTTTTAAGAACATGTACCGTATATGAATGCAAATAGCATCTTGATTTGTTTTTAATCATATGCAGTGTTTGGATGGGTGTTAAATAGCATTATTCTTTTACTTATTAAATCAACACACACAACTTTGTTACAGGAAGTTGCATGTAGACTGCAACACTTGATGCAACACTGCTGAATCTGAGTCAACGCAACAAAGCTGTATTTTATGGAGGCTGTGGAAGTGCATCATGATGTTGTACTTGTATGAAGTTACACTGTGCACCATTTGCTTAATAGAACACTATTTGAGACTCGTGTCATAGACATGAATAGGGACTCATAACGTGAAATGTATTTTTGTTATATTTTAATATTGTATGCAGTTTTCTCCGTATTGGCCCTCCGCTAAAAATGTTTACACTCTATTAGCCAGGTCGAGTAGCAAAAGTACAAATTGTGGATTTACATTTTAAGTGAAAATCGATTCAATTTCAAGTAATCATTTGAGTGGTATTTGATTAGTTAGCAACTCGTGTCCTTCACTAGTGGTAACTACTTGTCATGGGAATTAGCTACAGTGCTAGCAATAAAAGTGATACGTCATTTCACGTGTATAGATGTATAGATGAATGTACCAAATCATTTGAATGTGAGAAATTATTGGCATGTGCTGCCATTTTTGCCTTTATTTCAAAAAAAGAAATTAGATCAGATCAGATCATAATGCCTTCTCCTTCTGAAATCTGTGGTCGTTTTGGAATGACCCTTAAAGAGTCCGCACAGGAGTTCTTTTGCGATTGTTGCGACCAGAAATGCTTGATTTTGTTGCGGCTTTCTTCAAAATTTTTGTGGAAAACTACTTGAACTGTCGAAATTGCACTTAATTGTTTTGCATGCTCTTTCGCAGTGATGTTTGTTGGTAAATGGGACATTTTAGCTGTTCTCATGTTCGATGCACGTGAGTCGAAGATGGCTTTGACCGATTGTGCGTTGTGATGACGTCACATGACACATATTGGCCCAAATCTGCGGTAATCGTGAAAATTTGCAAGCTTCTCCAAATATTGCGGCGTTTGCTTGGTTTTGCGTAAATTTCTGCAATCGCGGAATCGTGGAGGGACGGCTTAAAGTCGACGTTACACTGTACGATTTTCGCACATTGTAAAAGAATTCTTTGGTTGTGAGTTGAGATCTGGCAGTGTCCAAAATTTTTTACGAAAATCTCAGAGTAAGCGCTGCTATGTTGCTCATCTAAAAGCCATCAATAGCAGGATGGCATAGGGTTACGCAAAACGCATGGGACAGCTACGGATACGGTAGTGAGCCTGGATCACCCAGATTGATGGCATATTTTCTTTAATCACAGATCTGTCGTTGTAATGGTCTTCATTGTGTAATCTGAGATTAATCTGAGCACACTCTTACTGAATTAGGCTAAGATTTTACTGGGATCATCTTGTACAGTGTGACATATAATAATCCTTTTAAAAAAATGCTTTAATTTCCTACCAGTTTAAGATGATGAGGTGATGAGGATTATCCCAAGAGCAACTGGCGAGAATGGTAAATTGTTAAGCATTAGAACACATAGTGTAACATGCATTAACATGCATTTGTGCTTCTTATCTATCAGAGTGCATAAAGGACCAAGTCAGTGTGCGCCAGCAAGGCCTCTCACTGTATACACAATTTATCCACATTTCTCAGAGCAATTACTCTGATTTGGTCACAATTAACTATTCATTTGGAACAGATGGTCGATTCTGTTTGCTGTGTGCATTTTGCCCCACAACAGGAGTTTTCTGCAAAAATAAGACACACCTAATCTCTCCCTGCTGCTTTCGAACAAAACAAGGTTTGCTTTCCACACGGAATAGAATCAGTGCAGATGCAGGAGTGAATTGCTGCAGTACTTGTGTATGAGCGCGTATCACCGAAGGTGTAGGCTAAGTGCTCTGAACATGGAGTAATTGCTTTTTTATGGATCTGTGGAATGAGTGACTGGATAGATGGATATGTTCAGTTTGCCAATGCGCAGTATTTCAAATGTCACACATGAAATGCTGCATTGGGAGTAATACAGGATATGTTAGAGCAACACATGATGCTATCTTTTATTTCTTCATTTTGGCTGACAGATTTAACCATAATCGAAGGATAAATGTTTTCTGCCAGCAGGCTTCTGCCAAAGTGTGGTAAGGAAGCTGTATTTCTCTGACCTCAGCTTTAGAAACTCATTGTGTGGAGTTTCCATCCAACTGGTTTTATCTGAACTTTGAAACCTGAATAACAGAGAAAATGATTACATACAGTATATTAGCTGTGTTTGTATGCTTTTGATTTTGGTATGTATAAAATCTTTAAAAATGTTTACAATCCAAGTGTCTGGTATCTTTTCGTTTTTAGCACAGCTCTGCCAATATGACCTGATAAGTCCTAATAATTTCCCCACCAAGAAAATCTGAAAATTATTATAGATTATAAATTATAGATTTTTCTTTAACCACAAAGGACAAACATATGACAAAAACCAACCAATTTACTTACATCCATCCATCCATCCTACACAGGGTTGCAGGGGAGCCTGGAAAATATCACAGGAAAGTCAGAGCACAAGGCAGGGGACACTCTGGGTGGGGTGCCAACCCATTGCAGGGCACGATCGCACACATTCACACACCCATTGACACACTATGGATAATTTAGAAATGCCAAACAGCCTACAGCGCATGTCTTTGGACTGGGGGAGGAAACCAGAGTACCCGGGGGAAACCCCTGAAGCACATCAAGAACATGCAAACTCTGTGCACACAGAGCGGTGGTGGGATCCGTAACCCCCAACCCTGGACGGGTGAGACAGACGTGCTAACCACTAACCATTGTACAACCCCCCATTTTTTATTTTAATTTATATTACAATAAATGCACTAACTGTCCTGTGTCAGTTTGACAACTAAAACCTGCATGAGATAATTTTTTATAGCAAATTTAACTTACTATATATCGTCGTTTATACGTGGTCTGTCAACACCAAACAAAAGCTGCATCATTTTCCAGCTAGCACTTTTGACATAATTTGGGGAAAAAAAGAATGATGCGGTGTAATCATGTGGGCCTGTTGTTTTTGCTCCGTTGATACAAACCCAATTCCAAAAAAGTTGGGACGCTGTGTAAAATGTAAATAAAAACAGAATGCAATGATTTGCAAATCTCATAAACCCATGGTGTTATTCACAATTGAACATAGAAAACATATAAAATGTTTAAATTGAGGAGTTGTAGCATTTTAAGAAAAAAATAAGGTAGTTTTCAATTGATGGCCGCAACACGTCTCAAAAAAGTTGGGACGGAGGCAACAAAAGGCTGGAAACATAATAGTTACTAAAAAGAAACAGCTGGAGGTTAATTGGCAACAGGTCAGTAACATGATTGGGTTTAAATAGAGTATCTGGGAGAGGCAGAGGTCAATCTCTGAAAAACTGCATCTACAATTTGTGGAACAATTTCAGAATAATGTTTCTAAATGTAAAATTGTGAAGACTATGAATATCTCATCAGCTACAGTACATAAAATCATCAAAAGATTCCGAGAATCTTTAGAAATCTCTGTGCGCAAGGGACAAGGGTGAAAATCAATACTGCATGTCCATGATCTTCAGGCCCTCAGGCGGCACTGCATTAAAAACAGGCATGGTTCTGTAATGGAAATCACTGCATGGGCTCAGAAACACCTCCAGAACTCACTGTCTGAACACGGTTCTCTGTGCCATCCACAAATGCTGCTTAAAGCTCTATCATGCAAAGAAGAAGACATATGTGAACATTATCCAGAAATGCCACCATCTTCTCTGGGCCAAAGCTCATTTAAAATGGACTGAGGCAAAGTGTAAAACTGTTCTGTGGTCAGACGAGTGGAAATTTAAATTCTTTTTGGAAACCATGGACACTGTATCCTCTAAACTAAAGAGGACTAAAGAGGAGAGGGACCGTCCGGCTTTGTATCAGCGCTCAGTTCAAAAGCCTGCATCTCTGATGGCATGGGGGTGCATTAGTGCCTATGGAATGGGCAGCTTGCACATCTGGAAAGCCACCATCAATGCTGAAAGGTATATACAGGTTTTATAACAACATATGCTTCCATCCAGATTCCATCCCATCTTTACTTCTGAGAGACTCTGCCTCTCTAAGATACTCTTTTTATACCCAGTCATGTTACTGACCTGTTGCCAATTAACCTAATTAGTTGCAAAAATGTTCCTCCAGATGTTTCTTTGTAGTAACACTTACTTTCCAAGCCTTTTGTTGCCCTGTCCTAAACATTTTATATATATATATATATATATATATATATATATATATATATATATATATATATATATATATATATATATATGTGTGTGTGTGTGTGTGTGTGTGTGTGTGTGTATGTATGTATGGGTTTATGAGATTTGCAAATCATTGCATTCTGTTTTTATTTACATTTTACACAGCGTCCCAACTTTTTTGGAATTGGGGTTGTAAAACTTAATTGTGGAAAGTCTTTTGCTGTTCTGTAACACAGCCTGTTTTGTCTCCCTCACGTCTTTTTTTCGCTCTGCATGTGTTTAAATGCGAGGTGATGGAGTGCTGAAAAGAAATTAAAAGCTCACTGAAGCAGTATAAACAGCACCATTTTCATAGATGCTCATTTTAACTCAACTATAAGTTTATTTCGTTAAGCTAATAAACTTTTCTAATCACATACAGTGGGAACATATGTTTACAATAATCTGACAGTCCATCGCAGGCAATTTACACAATATATTTACTTACTCATAGTGAGAAAGCACCTAAATGAAACTCCAGGCTTGGAGTCAACGAACTACATGTCACGCGGTAATTGAATGACATACGGGTAGTGTGGAAAATTAAAAAGTTCAATTAAATATTTAACACATTATGGCTCCATGATGCTGAACAAGTTTTACTCAACACTATATGTTTTCAGCAAATTTGCTGGGGTTGCTTTAAAACGCGATAAAATGAGAAACTGATTAAAATAGACATTTGCTCCATTTGGTCAATTTTCATTCCAAGATTCGTACATAAACATGCATGTCATATATTATACGACTTTTCTGCTGATTTAAAATAACAAAGTGTGATTTTAAAAAAAGTGCTAAATTGGCTGAATAATTATGTTTTCAGCATTGAGCAAAATAGTCATGATTATCATATTTAGCTGTTATTAGGCAGCGCCGGAATGTTTTGACAAATGAGTTCCAGATTCTTCCTCACCGTGTGTGTTTGGCTTGCACCCATTGGATTAGGTTACCTTGATCAACACACAGAGTGATTTTGTTTTCTCTTTCTGAAAATTATGATGGAAAAATATCGCAAGAGATCCCAATATTTCCCTCATAACAATATACAGATGGATAACAAATTGAGTTTCTATGCTCTGAATAGTTTGATGAGGATGAAAAGGAGTAAAAATGTATACTATGGCCTTCACAGTCAACAGATCCCAAGCATATTAAACACCTATGGTAGAATTTGGAGTGATGTGATCAAGCCTCAGCATACGTCTTGCGGAAATGATGTTCCGCTAGCTACTACGAAAAATGTGATGTAATTGCTGAGCAAAAGGATCGTTGTAGAGACCCTGTATGTGAAAAAGCCTGTGGTGGGAACATTCATCCCCCCCAGTACTGAAACTTGTAAGCTTGTGAAGGAGGTTTTGTCATCGTGCAACCCTTGCAACAGCGTTCTCTACCACCATCAACAACACACCAGCTGAGGGAATATCTTTTGTAAAAATGGTGAATGGTGTCCAATATGGTTCCAGAGACTTGTAGGACTCGTGTTGGCATATTTGATATTTTCGGCAATGAAACGTGTAGTGTGATCCCCTTTGCGACTAGTAGGAAGAGCAGTGAGATAAGAATCTGAGAGGAAATCAAATTCATCTACTGTCATGTGCAGTAGATCCCTGATTCCAGATTGTCAGCCATCTATTTGTGTTTGCAAGGGCAAACACATTTACTATACTATACTATACTATTGCTTGTAAAAGAAGTTTGGTATGTCATACCCAAATAGTTGTTAAGAACAGCAAAAATAAACACAAACATGATATGATACTTGGCAGTGCATAGTATGGAATTAAGTTTGTGCCGAAAGTATTGAACGTGAACAAAAATATACACTGAGAAAGAGGAAAAACACTTTGAAACCTAAAACAGTGACCCGAGTGGTCTTCAAATAAACAGCATTCCTTGTTAACAGTATTTTAAGCTTTGTTTCCGCTAATCATGGTTTAAGAATGCGCTGCCAGAGTTTTCATTTATGCTTGCAAAGTTTTCGTTTACACTCTGCAAGTTTACGGTCGCCATTCTGGCACAAATCCCAGGTGTGGGTGGGGCTTAACAGCGATTTACTCTCATTGGCTAGTGACATTTGGAACGACAGCTCAAGTGTCCAGCTGAGGAGGAGGAGGATGATGACCACGATGACGCTCCATGCTATCTCAAAAAATTTGTTGTATGTGACTACCCAAACCACAAATATTAATAACGAACTAATATACTGACTAAGTAAGTAAGTAAGTAAGTAAGTTTCCACTACAAAGAACAAATACTGTAATTATACAGAGAACCGGGAGCCCATAGGAGCCCACAGTCCCTCAACTAGCTGCGTTAGATGCTTTAAGGTCACCTGCTTACTCTGTATCCTCCTCCTCCTCCTCCTCCAAGTCTTAATGAAAGGGGAGTTGCATTTAAACCGGCCCCAGCGTGTATCAACTTCGGCACATTTAGTCCTAACTTACACACACACACTCAAACTCGCTGTCCCTCCTCTCCCAGCTGTTTACTTTTCTGTTTTTATTTATTCTTCCTTCATCTTGTTGTTTCCAAGCTGACACAGAACGCACACACACACACACACACACACACACACACACACACACACACACACACACTCAGCCAGGTGGTGTATGTGCCATATGGGTTCACTGCACAAAACAGTCTTGCATAAACTGCAGCTTGTGTGGGCAATCAGCGCTCTGTGCATGCAACAGAGCGCTGTCAGTACATTCAGTACTGTCAGTACATTTATAGATTAGTTGTTAATATTATATATATATATATTATATATAATATAGATTCCTAATGAAGCATTAATGCAAATGTATGTTGTTTTATTTAAGTGTTAATAAAGAATTTACAAAGCCTTTTGTAACAAAAGTGGAAGATCATCTCAGTAAATAATTACTGCTATATTATTTAAAATAGCGCTTGAAAATATGTTTTAAATGGCTTGATTTGGACAGTAAGGTAACAGAAGTAACGTGTGTGTGCGTGTGTGTTGTGTGTTCTCTTCCAGGAAAGCAGGATTATAAAAAAAACAAGCCGGCTCTGCGAGCCACACGACTGAAGGCCGAGGCAAAGAGGAGCGCTCCAGGCATCAGGGTGAGACTTTCTTTGTTATCCTCAATGATACTTCTTTAACGCACACAAACATCATGCTGATCTTGAACTTTCTTCTCACTTTTTAAAGAACTTTCACTTTAACACATACACTCTGAAGAATGAAAAGGCCTGGCAGCTTCTGTCCTGTGGAGTGGAGGCAGAAAGAATTTAGGTAGATACAGGATGATCATGCATGTTTTACTTAGTTACACGGTGACCATGTAGCCTCAGATTCCTGTTCTTGGCTGACTGGAGTGGAACCCAATGTGATCTTCTGCAACGCATCCATCTCAAGCTTTGACATATTATGCATTCTGAGATGCTTTTCTGCTCACCACGGTTGTAAAGAGTGTTTATTTGAGTTACTGTAGACTTCCTGTCAGCTCAGACCAGTCTGGGCGTTCTTGTCAGGTTGTAGTGGGGGGGTTTGTGATGATGTTTCTGTGCTTATGAATGGAAAGTTATGATTCTCAGGATCTCCAGAGAGCCCCAGCTGTACTCTGTTCTTGGAACGGAATTGTCTGAGAGTCTGCCCAATAAATAAATGTAGAAATAAGCTTCTTTATGCAGACGAAGGTGAACATGAGATTGCATCCCATTGTTCCTGTCATTTTCTCAGTTTGTTTGCATCCTTTGTGAATGTCAGCACTTGTTTATCTTGTGTGAAAAGGACGTTAGAGGAACGTGTTCTGCAGTTCGAGTTGGAATTTGTCTGAGTGGTGAATAATGGACTCCTCAGGTCTGTCTGTTTATTTTTTATTTTTTGTTCTGCTAGGCATTATGCCTGCCTTGTCTTCACTCTTTCAGGGAGTTGATTCAGAATTCTTTGCTTGAATTTCCATTGCTTGTTCACTGTGGTGGTAAATGCTTGGCACGTGGCTCGGAGTGCCAGACCATTGCTTACTCAAGAGGTGGTACTTTAATGATGGTTGACATTTGTAGAGCTCCCTCTCTCTCTCTCTTTCTCTCTCTGTCTCTTTCCTCACATCCTCCTGTGTTCTGCTCAGCTCGTAGCTGTGGTTGGAGCAGGTTGGCAGCTTTTGTGAGCTGCTGTGCACCATGCACTGACCAGTTGGCATGCTGGCACAGGTAGCATCAGGCACAAGGCCAGTTGGCATGGTCATGGCCCCACCCCCAAATGACAGACGTAGTGGATGGCACAGCCTGGCCCCAAGGAAACGAGCTGGCTGCATCCTCACCATAGACTCAGTGGCTTGAAAAGATGCCATTCGAATGCACTGCCCGCTGGCACTGAATACTAAACAGCCACTAAACAGCCACGTGACGTTTAACCCCTTTCCATTTTACATTCCATTGCATATTTTAACAGGGTTTTTTTTTGTGTTTTGATCTTACACTTTTAATTTTAGCCAAAAGAGGAGCAAAATTACAAAACTACAACGTTTCCAAAATGAAACTCTCTAATTTCTCTAATGAACCCAAAGGCATCATTTTGAATATTGAATATTTCAATTACAGAGATGCTCAAAGTTTGACATGTGGAGATGCTTTTCTGCTCACCCTGACTGTAAAGAGTAGCTGTTTGAGTTACCGTAGCCTTCCTATCAGCTCGAACCAGTCTGGTCATTCTCCTTTCACCTCTCTCATCATTCTGTGCTCACTGGATGCTGTTTGTTTCCACACTATTCTGTGTAAACTGTAGCGACTGCTATGTGTGAAAATCCCAGGAGATCAGCAGTTTATGAAATACTCAAACAAAGGCATCGTCATTATATTTAAAGTCAGTTTTTACAAAGTGTAAGAGAGTGAAATAAAATGTCAGAAATAACTTAATATGAAACAGAAATGTGACTTTAGTCACCGTGACATCGAATCCATCTGTTTTTTTGACTCTTACACACACAGTGACACTTGCTATCACACACTTGCTTTTATGGTATTATTAACATTGTTTCAATGTTTAGGTATTTTAAAATAAACTTTAGAATTTGCAGTTTTAAAATCTAAACAGTTGGCCCTTGTTAAATAGTGAACTGAATTTTCGTTCTGGTTTGTCTTTCACTTAGTATGTGAACACCACCAGTCCACACATGATAATGCACAGGAGTACTTGTCGGATGATGTAACCTCTTGCCATTACCTCGTTATGCACCTCAGTTTACAGGTTCGGAGTAGCAGCAGTTAGTCAGCACCTCATACCGTATAACTCTGCGTAACATCTCCGCTGGTGTTGCAGCCCTTATCTGAGCCGTGTTTATGAGGCTTGTTCACACCTCTGTACTTTGAGTGCTGAACCCCACTGTTACTCTGCACATGTACACCAACACACTGGCCAGAGACCATCAGTGGAGAATGTATACAACACATCTGGGCCTGATGAACATCTATGCAGCCAGTTAACGTGAAATCCAAGCCCATAACGTGTGTTGCTGTTGGCCAGCGGTGTTGGCAGCCTAAACCTACCTGCTTTAGACACTGTAGCTGAATAATAGTAATGTAAAATAAAAAAGAAATAAAGTGTGTAACTGTGTATAGAAAAAAGGCAGGGGTAGGCCTGTCACGATAACGACTTTTGTTGGATGATATATTGTCCCAGAAATAATGGCAATAAACGAAATTATTGTCATTTTAAGACCATTTTATGCCACTGATATAATGATAATATAATAGCATAATAATGCAAGTGGTTAGCACGTTCGCCTCACACCTCCAGGGTCGGGGGTTCGATTCACACTCTGGCCCTGTGTGTGCGGAGTTTGCATGTTCTCCCCGTGCTGCGGGGGTTTCCTCCAGGTACTCCGGTTTTACTCCCCCAGTCCAAAGACATGCATGGTAGGCTGATTGGCATGTCCAAAGTGTCCGTAGTGTATGAATGTGTGAGTGATTGTGCCCTGAGATGGATTGGCACCCTGTCCAGGGTGTACACCGCCTTGTGCCCGATGCCTCCTGGGATAGGCTCCAGGTTCCCCGTGACCCTGAAGAAGGATAAGCGGTATAGAAGATGGATGGATGGATGGATGAATAATGCAAGTACACCCTTTCAAAGAGCAACAAACTTTTAATTCTTAAGACTATTCAGACTTTCGAATTGGAATGTCAAAAAATATTTTTTTCTATTAAAAGATGTTTTTTGACAAATATTCTTTAAATTTAACCAACATTTCATCATGTCATATTTATTAATTTTAGTCAGTTTCACTCTGACTCAAATGGCATGGAATATGAGTCAAAGGCATTTTAGTTGACGAGAAAAATCAAAAATTAAACCAAATATTCACACATTTTATATATTAACTTAAACATGTATCAGCAAAAACATGTGCGAACTGGCCTTGTTGTGTAAACCTGATCTCCTGAAATAATAACGTTACAATATGTACACTACTGTAATACAGTGTTGTGAATTCTTTTTGCTTTAGTTATTCATTGTATATGTTTTAGTGCGTTGTTATAGAAGAAGCGTATTCACAGTGTGACCATTCTACCTAGCGCCTTACTTAAGTTCAAGTTCACGTGTGCGTTCGTGTTATTTTGTGCAGAATCGAGTTGTAATATTATGTTGCCGTTGTGTAAATGTCTGATTAATCTCATATGTGTATAGGATGTGTTTGGGTGAGTTAATTAACCCGCTAGTAAAGCGCTTCAGTTTACCGCCGTTCATTCACTGTTCAGCTTCAGCTCACGCAGTTTAAGCGTCTCAATCCCCAGCATTATTCACTACGACTGGATTATTTCAAACACTAGAACTATTCTTTCTAGATTTTTCATCTTCAAAAAACATTGTTAGTGCATTGTTAATATCTTGCACTTTTTCAACAGTGTGTTTTAATTAAAATCGGTGCTGCACATCTTGCTACACAACATACATTCATTCTAATGTAAACAAACACACGTAAACACAATGGGCAATATGGAGGGCAGCAAAAATGATCGAAGTCATGTCCATATATTGTATGCCAAGTTGATAATGTAATTATGGTGACAGGCCTAGGCAGGGGTTATTTTTCATTCTCGAACAAGGGCTCTGATTGTTGACAACTAACAACAAAATATGCACACATTATCCATCTGTAAAACAGATATATAGTTACTTTATTTGCCTTTTAATACGCATTTTATGTTCTTGGGGAATATTAAACGCTAAAATTTATTTTGAGGTAAAATTGTGTCTCGCTTATGTTAGTTTAATGCAAATTACAATTATTTTATTTACAAGCGTCAGTTCCTGCCTGCATTTATTTCAAATTTAACCTCATTTGTCATGCAAAACTGGGGAAAAAAACACCATTACTCAGTCCATACAGGATTTCACACAGGTTCCTTTTTTCAGCCAAAAAAAAGAGTTTTTTTGTGGGTTTTTTTTTTTTGCTATTTTTTATTTTTTTTGCAGAGAACTAATTGAATTGGCAAAATTGTTTTGCACGGTCTTTCACAGTGATGTTTGTTGATAAATGAGACCTTTTAGCTGTAATCATGTTTAACGCATGTGAATTGATTCGGGCTTTGGCTGAATGCACGTTGTGATGACTTCACATGACGCGTCTTCACCCAGATCTGCGGAAAATCTCTGTATTGCCAAGTTTGCTTGATTTTGCATTAATTTATTTTATATTTATTATATATTATATTAATCAACATTTCATCATATCATATTTATTAATTTTAGTCAATTTCACTCTGACTTATTATAATTATATATTTATATTTATTAAATATATATATTATATATAATTTTTTTTATTTTATATTGCATTGATTAATTTTTGCTATCTCAAAATCTACAAAATCCTGGAAGGACTTATTACTACAACGTATGAACACTCGAAAATAACAACCAAATGTCTTGTGTATTATAGTATTTATTTATTTTTTTTTTAATGGATGCTTTTCTAGTAGAAACACTAACTAGACATTAATCCTAGCATTTGAGACACAGGCTAGATTTCAAATGTATAAAATAACATACTATTTTATTCTAAGTATGACTAAACTACACTTGCCTGAGGTGGCGAAAATATTGCTGAAACATCTCATAAGAGACAAATGCAAAACAATCCAAACACTCTATGCAATAGCAATTATGCCTGCGCACAAAGCAGTTTACTTGACAGCTAAATCAACATGGGTCCAATAAATGAAACTAAAGGGCATGAAATGTAAAAGTTTTCCAATTATGGTTGACTAAAGCTGTCTGGAGCCTGGGTGGATGAGATAGAAATGCAGGAGCTAGTAAGTGCTAATGAGGATGAGCGTGCTTATGATGGCCGCTGCAGTTTGTACACAGATAGTCATGGCCATTATAGCGACTTTTTATAATGTGCCTTTGTACGAGTGTATGCGTGATATACTTTGTTTCTTCCTTTCCTTATACTTTTCTCGGTCTCTTAGTCGAAGAGTTGAAGGAGAGCTGGGATTGCTGTTTGTGATCTAGCACAATGTCGCTGATTAAGCATTGTCCCAAATCAAATTTCAGATTTGACCATAAATTGAACCATGTGCCACATAAGACAAAGCAAGAAGCCCAGAGGTTCAAAAGCAAACCAGAGAATTTCTCCACTTAAAAATCTACATACACTGTCCAATATATTAGTGCAATTTTCTTTCCATTGTGGTGTGTATCTGAGCAATTTGCACACATTGTGCACAGAGAAAGTCTCCTAAAGTACCCAAATTTGATTACAAGTTTGATAATAAGTTGTCAAGATGAAGAACACCGGCTTTGCTAATTTGCTTTACTACACGATTGCACTTAATGAAACCGTGGTTGATGAGAATTGTAATGACTAACTTTTTTTTTTCTTTTCTTTAAAAAAAAATCTCATTCATGTTTGAACACCAGTCTTGCAGCTATCATTAGTTTAACTTTGCCATTAAACCCAGGAAAAGTCTTAATTATAGTAGCCTTTTCTGTGAGATTAGCCAATTCTCTCAGCTTTTTTCTACCCTCAGTTAGAAAAGGCCTTTTTCCTCGGCTTATTAGAAAAGGCTTTTTTTTTTTTTTTCCTCTGCTTATTTTCGCAATTGAGCCACAGAAGCCTGAGTTTACCTTAAAAAAATATATTTATTTTTAATAAATAAGAAAATGATTTATGTATTAATTTTTCTATTTGCATGATTGTTTTTGTTATTTAATTTGCTTCCAATACTTATATCTTCATATAACTTTTTCATATAACAAATTTACACACCTACTGTCTTTTGACTTATAAAGTACTTATAAGTATAAGCATAAAATAGATGTTTACAAAAAAAATTGATAGTAAATAAGTATTGGACATCTATATCATATAATACCTGTATTATATAGTATATTTATAGTATATAGTGTATCGTGTATAGTATATATACTATAATCGAGTCAAATGCACCTGGCCGTCCACATGATGTAAAAAAAAATTCATCAGACCATCTTCTTCCATGGTCCAGTTCTGATGCTCACGTGCCCAATGTAGGTGCTTTTGGTGGTGGACAGGGGTCAACATGGGCACTCTGACCGGTCTGCGGCCATGTACTGTGTGTTCATACCTGTGTTTACATTTGTAAACCTTTCTATCATAGCCAGCACAATCTTTTTCAGCAATTTGTGCTACAGTAGCTCTTCTGTGGGATTAGACCAGATGGTCTAGCCTTCGTTCCCCACGCACATTAGTGAGAGCCTTGGGCACCCGTGATCCTGTCGCATTGGACCACTTTTGGTAGGTACTAACCGCGGCATACTGGGAACACCCCACAAGACCTGCCGTTTTTGAGATGTTCTGACCCAGTCGTCTAGCCATCACAGTTTGGCCCTTGTCAAAGTCGCTCAGACTTTTCATCAACACATCAACTTCGAGAACTGACTGTACACTTGCTACCTAATATGTCCCACCCCTTAACAGGTGCCATTGTAACGAGATGATCGATGTTATTCCCATCACCTCTCAGTGGTTTTAATGTTATCACTGATCAGTGTAAGTACAAAGTCAAAAGACATTGTGTGTGTGTAAATTTTAAGTGGATATATACCCTGGGAGTATATCAAATAAGAAAAACAAAATGGTCCAAATGCACATTTATCCCTCACTGTATTTAATTTTGTTTGTTTATTTTGATGCTACATATATGTTTGCCATATGATATTGTTTGCTCTTGGATTTTCCACAAAGTTAAATATAACTATTAATGGATAAAACGTATAATGTGTTGCTCTTTAATAAATTAAATAATATTTGCATTGATAAATGGCTGTGGCATAAGAGGAATAAAACACTTCAGGACAGGCTGTAATTGGAAAATAATAAATTTGTCATGTTTTATTCCTTACTTGAGAAATACTACAATTAACAGACCACATGGAGATTTTATAAATGATCAAATAATATTTTTATGGTAGTGGTAGGCTTGAACACTGCAGTATGTCAACATTTCTATATGCATGTCGTATGTGCTTTTAGAGCTGCCTATATAAACAGTAAAGTATACACAGGTTTCAGTGATGAGAGCATTGCAGGTTGAATTTTCCTGCACTTTGCCTCATCAAAATAGTTTTTTTGTTTGAAAAGCTTTGCAAACCTGGTCTGGAGATTGTTTCATTCACATAAAGGTAGCACACTGTCATTGCTAGGGTGTTTTGAGTTCTGGAAGTTGATCGAGCTCTTTGCACAAAAGCATTTATTTTTGGCATATGACACACACCTGCACATTTTAAAGCACATTAAGTGCACTTACTGCGGTCTAGAATGTATGTATGAGAACCTGTGACTGGCTGCAGTTCAAATCTGAGTGGTTTATGTCATATCAGTGGTTTATCATAGTAATTTAGTTATGACTGAAGTGCTTGTATTCATCTGCTTTAAAAGAATGTTCAGGTTTGGTATGGATTTTGAATTGTACCTGTTTTTAGGACACCATCTTGGTGATCATGGCCGTGCTGGTATTCCTGCTGGGGGTTTACGCCTTCTTCTACCTCAATCTGAGCACCGAGCTGAATCTGGACACGGACCTGGACTAAAGAACCCAACAGATCACAAAGGAATCAGCGAGGATGGAGGCTGTGTTACAATCAGAAAGTGTTCTACTCCAACAGAACCCTTCTTGTGTCTGTTAAGAACCCAGTGATGGAACCCTAGGTTTTGTCTTTGAAGGGCAATATTTTCCTATGGGAGAAAAAATTAATTAAATGAGGGTATTTAATCAAAATCCAGGCACTATACATGGCTTTTAAGAGTCCAAGGAGTGAACCACGATTACATCTTTCCTTGCTTAACACTATTCTTTTCTATTCCAGTGCTTTCTTTGTTTTTATATCTTCCAGGATTTATGGAAATCTTAGTGTTAATTTTTTTTTTTTTTTTTTTTCCACAGCTCAGGATATTAAAGACATAAAGCCATGAGTGTGTATGAAGAATACTGATCATGTGTGTAGAGTCATTGCCCACCTTATTAGAACCTTAAATAATCAGTGTCTATAAATCGCTAGCAATAAAGGACATGTCATGAAGATCTTACTGAGCCCTCTATTGCTTAAGAACCTGCATGGTTCACTTGTATGCATGTGTGAAATATAAAGCTTGACATTCCAGATGAATTTGGATTTTTTAAATATTGGAACTCATGTATACATTCAGAACTGACTTGTTTTAGTCCAAATTCTGGAAGTTGGTTTATGGTGTTATTGCCTGTGTGAAACTTCTTTTGCTCAGGATTAGTGTTAAGCACATTTTGCTAGGAAGGATCGCTGTTTTCATCAGTTGATGTTTAACTCAAAGAAACATTTTTGTACTCCATTGGTTTTGAAGGATTTTGATGGACTATAATAAAACATGAATTGTTTATGGATGTACGGTAATGCTCTTTCTTCCTCCTTGCTTCTTCTGAAATGCTTAATTTGTCTGATAAAAGCTAGCTTTCTCACCTTACATTCACACAAGCAGGCAATGAAGCAACAGGCGACTGTTCATTTTCTGTGTACTATACGTGTACTGCATGGAGCAACCGGCAACATTTGCTTATGAATGTTAGATTTTGTCAATTCTAAGCAAATTCGTTATGTTAACGGTAAAGTGACAAATCCAAACAGTTGCCTCGAATGTTTCTTCAGACCAAATGTTTGCTGTGTGCAGTCCAATGTTTGTCCAATTCCTGACTTTAGTTCCTACCAATTACTTCCAAAAATGGAAGGAAAATGTATAACCATGGTTTCGTCTAATTCTCATTAAATGTGTATAGAGACATTATGAAGAAGAGGAAGCAGCAGAGACCATTGCATCTGGTGTGTGTACTTAGCTACTACACTTAGCTTGATAAGCTACACTTAGTAATTGGCCAATGAAGCTAGTACATAGCCGAGCAAGGAGCATGTAAAACAAGCTTAAATACATTTTGTTTTGTTTTTTTAAAAAAGGGATGTGTATAAACGGTTTAGTGGGCTATACATTTTGTCTACTACCATTTTTCATCAGAACAAAAAAAAAACATAAATATAAAAATGCTGGACAGTGCACACCCACAAGCAACAACTCTTATCAGTCTCTACACAACCACAAGAAACAAATTACAAGTGACACTAGTGACTAGTCTCCTGCTAGCATAGGGTCAGTATTGTATTATGAATTAGGACCGCATGTTAAATAAGACACTTGTATTGCTGTAAATAACCATATTTACATTGTACAGTGCACAAATCTTTGAGCATATAAACAGTGGTGGCTCAGAAATTAAACACATCGGATTGCCGATATCAATCTTAGGTCAAATCCCAGCACTACTGAGTAATATTGAGCAAGACTCTTGACCATCAACTACTCATTTATATTAGTCTCAGCTATAAAGTGTCAACTCAATGAAAACTTGTAAATAATAAAAAAGAGAAAAACAAACAAACAATAAAAAACAAAATAGTTCCCTTTGCTCTCCAGGCATTAATTGTTTAGCAACAAGTTTTTAGCAACAAATACTCCTGCTGCCTAGCAATAACACTGCTCACTTAGCTAGCTAGTTAACAGAGTGCTAAGTCATAGCTAATAACAATATCCCACATTGTGTATTTTAATAGCACATCAACATTTTTAACAAAGAAACCATACATATATGTGTTTGCCCCAATTCTGAAAAAGTTGGGACAGTATGGAAAATGCAAAAAACAAAACAACAACAAAGAGTCATTTGAAAATTAATTTCACCTTGTAGTATATTGAAAACATATTATTTTATGTTTTACTTTGTGAATTTAATTCAATATTTTTGAAAATATAGACTCAAATTTCAAATCTGATGATTGCAGCACACTCCAAAAAGGTTTTGACAGTCGACTGTTTAACACTGTTTAACATCACCCTTTCTATTAATAACACTTATTTTGTGTTTGGGCACTGAAGACTTAAGTTAGTTAAGTTTAGCAAGCGGAATTTTCCCCCATTCATCCATTATGCATTTCTTCAGCTGTGCAACTGTGTGGGGCCTTCGTTGCCTTATTTTGCACTTCATAATGCATCAGACATTCTCAATCAGAGACAGGTCAGGACTGCAGGCAGGTCATGCTCGCACCCGCACTCTCTGCTTATGCAACCAGCACTTGTAATCAGGGCAGAATGTGGTTTGGTGTAGTGCTGCTCTGGATGGCAGCATATGTTGCTCCAAAATGTGTACATATCTTTCTGCATTAATGGTCCCTTCACAGATGTGCAAGTTACCCATGCCATGGGCACTGACACACCCCCATACCATGACAGATGCTGGCTTTTGGACCTGATGCTAAGAACAACTTGGATGGTCCTTTTCCTCTTTGGCCCAGAGAACACAACGGCTGTTTTGTCCAAAAACTATTTGAAATTAGATGAGACCAGGCCCAGAGAAGTCGGCGGTGCTTCTGGACAGTGTTGATGAATGGCTTCTGTTTTGTATAGTAAAACCTTAACTTGCATCTGTGGATGCAGCGGCAAATGGTGTTGAATGTCAAAGGTTTACCAAAGTATTCCCAAGCCCATGTCAGGATATCCATTACAGACTCATGACGGTTTTTAAGACGGTGATGTCTGAGGGATCAGCGATTACCCGCATTCAGAAGTGGTTTTCAGCCTTGCCCTTTACGCACTGAGATTTTACCGGTTCCTTGAATGTTTTAATTATATTGTGCACTGTAGAAGGTGAAATGCCCAAAGTCCAACCGATTTGTCTTTGGGCAATGTTGTTCTCAAAGTGTTGGATTATTCGCTGATGCATCTGTGGGCAGATTGGCGAGTCTCGACCCATCCTTGCTCTTGAAGGAGTAGGCCTTTTTTGGAGGCTACTTATATACTATGATTAGATGATTACCTCACCTGTTTCACATCACCTTCTTATTTCAACTTGTCACATCACTATTAATCCTAAATTGCCCCTGTCCCAACTTTTTTGGAAGGTGTTGCATGCATCAATTTCAAAATAAAATTTATCTTCAGAAAACTATACAGTTGATTAGGTAAAACATCAAATACCTTGTCTTTATACATTTTTTTTGTTTAAATACAAGCCAAAGTCCATTTACAAATCACTCCTCTTTGTTTTTATTACAATTTTCCATACTGTCCCAACTTTTCCGGAATTGGGGTTGTACTATAATATATAATGGCAGTTCATAGTTATCTTGTTTGTGATGATTACTAGCAAACAGCAAGAAACTGTGACTCTTAACTCACTCTTAATTACTCAGCACACTGTAGATTTCAAGGTTTGAACACAACAATTCACTGTTTGTTGTGTCACATTTTTATAGAAAATAAACAACCTGTCAGAAAAGTGTGTTAATTACCAAAAGAGGTAGTGACAACAGTGTCTAGAGAACCATCCTAATTAAGTCAAAGCAGTGTGTGAACTGTATATTTAGCAACTGCTAGATTTTTATTTAATTTGTATTTAATTTAATGTCACAAAAAATATAAAAATGGCTAATATGACAACTTAAGGAAGGAAAACGAGTAAAAACTTTAATCACACAAATCATTCACATCAGTCAGTGTAGTCTTATTTCCTGAGGTAAATGTCAGTCACGCCAGTCATTTGACAAACAGGAGCCTCAGCGTTGCTCTTGACTCAGGTTCGCTCTTATATCAGTGATGAAATAATCAGTTAGTTTGTTGGCTAAATTTCAAATATTCTTGATTAGCATTTAAACATTACAATGTTGTCCGCAGCCGTCTCCACAGCATCACTGACAGCGTGTGTGTGTTGCGGTGAATTTGACAGCTGGTATTTATACCGTTTACAAACTGACTCTATAAGGCTTAGGGCACATATCCAGCAACCTGATCAAAGCATGACATTCACTGTGTGACAAAAGTACACATATTGTAGCTCACAATCTAGCAGTTAAAACAGCTGTTTTTACAGCTGTTTGTTAAACCGACTCTTATTTATCTAATATGGTCTCTGCAGAAAGCCTTGGCAAAGTTAGAAAGTACAGTAAATACAAACATTTCTACATGATTGTGGGAAAATATATTTATTGGTTATTAAAGTATTCAATTAGAGCTGTTAAATCATGTAATAAGCATGTAATAAGCAATAAGCATAAACACAGCCTGATTTTTTAAAATCATTTTTGGCTGTTTGGTAAAATTCGGATGCAGCAACACCTGAATGGTTTTCCCAGACACCCACTGAAATTCAGATTATGATATTGCCATGGATATTCAGATTATGAACTGAATAATTTTTCTGTTTGTTTTTATAACTGATTACGAAAAAGCAGATCTTATTAGTGCAACTTGAGTTTTGGAGCCCTCTGTGTATCAAGTCTTAGCTTTATAACTAATTTGTTTGTGTGTGTGTGTGTGTGTGTGTGTGTGTGTGTGTGTGTGTGTGTGTGTGTGTGTGTGTATGTGAGAGAGAGAGAGCCTCAGCTGCTACCATGGCAACTCACGTTGTTAGTTCTCCCGGGGTGCCACCTTTGCCCGTGTTGGCTGGTTGAGGGCCTGTTCGTGCTGGAAGGGTGTTAATGCCGCTGGCATCTATAGCGCAGGAGCGTGCCCTGCCTGTGCCCAGTGCCACCGATGTCAATTCAAGCCAGTGGGGCCGTGTTAGTTCACTAACCCCGCGCTGCAGCTGGGCACGATTCAAATTCACACACTCATTAGGAGCAACAGGTGGCAAATAGAGAGCAGCGGCAGGAGCCCGACTTAGTGGAGGAAAACGGCACGCCATTCATAATCACTTCTATAGCCAAGCCCATGCATTTATGAATGTGACGCCATTGTCACAGTGTCACTGGAGCTTTATGTTCACAATGGACTTGAGTTGAACCATGAATATTAATGTGTTATTGACTTGTTGAGTGTTTTAAATGGCAAATAAGTTCGCCAAGCTGGACATGTGCCACATTTCATGTTCAGTGATTATTTATTATTATTTTATTATTATTTAATGATATTATTTAATTATTAAAATGTTATATATATATATATATATATATATATATATATATATATATATATATATATATATATATGCTCAAGGGCCACTGTTGGGCCCTTGAGCAAGGCCCCTAACCCTCTCTGCTCCAGGGGCGCTGTATCATGGCTGACCCTGCACTCTGACCCCACCTTCCTGACAGGCTGGTGTATGCAAAGAAAAGAATTTGACTGTGCTCTAATGTATATGTGACCAATAAAGACTCATTATCATTATATATACATATACATACATATACACACACACACACACACACACACACACACACACACATATATATATATATATATATATATATATATATATATATGTAACAGACCAAAGCTTGTTACTTTTTTACACATACGCAGTATAGGGAAATGTGAGCATTTTCAGCTGTTTCAGTGTGGACGACCAATGTTTGGAAAACGTTTTAAAATGGCAGTGTAGATGGAGAGTGTTTTAAAATGAAAACGCAGTTTTCAGATCTAGCCGGATAAATGTAGACGTACACCAAGTGGGATTTCCTCACACAGTGAATGTCAGGCTTTGACCAAGTTGTTGTATATGTAGTTACAAGTATGTGTTGCAGAGAAACTGACATAAGCCTACATATTAATTAGTCTAATAATTCAGATTTTAATCAGATATCGGCTGTCAAAATATTTGTATATATATATATATATATATATATATATATATATATATATATATATATATATATATATATATATATATATATATATAAAATATAAAATGTCAAGATTTAACATGTTAAGTTTTTTCCCAGGCTGCCACACAAATTAGTATGTAAAAAACATTATTTCCATTTTTTCTATTAGTTACATAATCAGTTGACTTTCCTCAATCAGATTCCCTCCAACTCTTCTTTCAGTAACCACACATTGTCTGTACCACAGACATCAATTAATACAGAATCCTCTGTGATTTTGGCAGCTGTAGAACCTGGCTAATTAGAAATGATCTATTAGATTTTATCCCTGTGTCTTTACATTGGAATTAATCAGGCACTACCAAGCCGCTGTTTAACTTGACCTTAGCTGCACTGCTAAGAGACGTGCTCTGCGACAACATATTTCCGGGATGACAAATGGACTGGTTCTGGTGGCCTGTGATTGTCGCATTAGTCATGTGAAGTATGTCAAGCAGAGTAATTACAGCTGGTTGGGGCTACCTCCTTCCCACAAACATGTACAGGAGTATGCCTCCCACAAAAAAAATAAAAATAAAAAATCCTGCGTTTGTCTTGTAATGAATCATAATCATGGCATAGAAATGGTGCAAATGGGAGTTATTTGCAGTGGAAGAACTACACACAGCATTCAGACTTCACAATAATCACATGTAATCCACAGTAAGTAAGGTTTTATTTAATCATTTAGCAAAAGCTAAAATAACCAGATGTTTGAGAAATTCTCACATTAATTTGAAAATATACACTTACTGACCACTTTATTGGGAAAACCATACTAATACTGGGTAGGACCTCATTTTGCTCTCAGAACATCCTCGCTTCTTCATGGCATGAATGCCACAAGGTGTTAGAAATATTCTTTTGAGCTTTGTGATTGCATGGCATATTTGCTGCAGATTTGACAGCAGCACAAATCTATTCATTCTACCACATCTCAAAGGAGCTCTATTAGATTCAAATCCAGTGACTTTGGAGGTCAGTGAAGTACACTCACCTTACTGTGCTGTTCATGGACCCAGTTTGAGGTGACTTTTTGCTTGCAATGCCTCGGGCAAATTATCATGCTTGAAGTAGCCATTATAGGACGGGAAAATTGTGGTCATAAACAGATGCATGTGGTCAGCACCAATATGATAAGATGTGGCATTTAAACAATTCTCGATTTGTATTAACTGGTGAAATGTGTGCCAATAAATAATTCCCCAGACATTTACGCTACAACCACCAGCCTGAATGGTTGACACATGGCAGGTTGTGTCCATGGATTCATTCTGATGATGCCAAAATTCTGTCCCAACCATCTGCAGGTTTCAGCAGAAATCAAGATTCATCACACCAGGTGATGTTTTTCCAAACTGCTAAACTGGCTCCTTATGAAGTATGTTTACTTATGGCAGATGCCAAGCAAAGCCTAAACATTTCCTTGTCATTTTGTTAAATTAATGTTTTGTTTTCATCAAGTCAAGTTGTCTAAGTATATTATAGACTCACTTTTTTGTCAAAACCATTTTTCCCATTTTCCAGAATTCAGTCACAGTGACAGTGATGGATTTTCCCAGACCCCCACATACTGTATATATAAATTATCCTGTTTACACCCAACTGTAACAAGATACTTACATTAACCAGTGACGTGTACGCTTCTTACACACAGTGTTAATTGTCCCCTAATGAGAAACCCCAGGTACTGACTCAAATAGTAAGATCCTCTATTTACATTTACATTTATGGCATTTGGCAGATGCCCTTATCCAGAGCGACTTACAGAAGTGCTTTGAAGTCTCTATCAATAAATACATCCTGATACTGGTTCACTAGGTCATGGACTAAGAATGCCATCAGTCTTATAACTCTGTTGGGAGTTAATATAGTACGAAAAACACAGACAACAATAAATTATTATTTTTTTTTTTAATGAAAAATGCTAATTTAAGTACTTCAGGAAGAAGTAGGTCTTTGGATGTTGTTCGAAGACCGACAGTGACTCAGCTGTTCGGACATTTAGGGGAAGTTCAATCCACCACCTCGGTGTCAGAACAGAGAAGAGTCTTGATGCATGTCTTCCTTGTACCCTGAGAGATGGTGGCACCAGTCTAGCAGTACTAGAGTTTCACAGGGAATGTGGTGCAGTGTGTGGTGTGATAAGTGACTTGAGGTAAGTGGGTGGTGGTCCATTTTTGATTTGTAGGCAAGCATCAGAGTTTTAAATCTGATGTGGGTAGCTACAGTAAGCCAGTGGAGGGGGTGTAACAATGGGGTGGTGTAGGAGAACTTAGGAAGGTTGAAAACAAGTTGATAAACTGTATTCGGGTTCAGTTGCAGAGGTCAAATGGCACGCAGAGGCAGACCTGCCTTGAGTGAGTTGCAGTAATCCAGGCTCAAAATGACAATAAACTGAACCAGCACCTGAGTGGACTGTTTGGATAGAAATGGATTAATCCTTCTGATGTTGTAAAGGAGAAATCAACATGAGTATGTCAGATTAGCAGTGTGTGGAAAAGGAAGGTTGATTGTCCATGGTTACCCCAAAGTTGCGTGCAGTAACCGAAGACGGGATCAGAGAGTTGTCCAGGGAGATCACAATATCCTGTCATGGTGATGAATCAACTGGGATGAACAGCAGTTCAGTTTTGCTTAGAGTAAGTTTTACCTGATGAGTTTCCATCCATGATGAGATGTGAGCAGGAACAAGAGAATCTGAGGGAGGGAAGGAGAGTTCAGTGTCATCCACATAGTAGTGGTATGAGAACCCATGTGAGGATTTGACCTCACCAAGAGATCAAGTGTAGAGGGAGAATAGAAGAGGACCAGGAACTGAGCCTTGTGAGAAGAGACACCAGTCCAGGACACCAGTGAAGAGTCTTCAGGGAGCAGATGTGGATCCCCTCCACATCACCTGGTATGAGCGACCTCCAGGTAGGAAGCAAAGCACTGACATGCGGCACCATGAATTCCGAGACTCATGATGGTGGATAACAGAATCTTGTGGTTACATATACATTACAGCACAGTGAAATTCTTTGCGTATCCCAGCTTGTTAGGAAGTTGGGGTCAGAGCACAGGGTAACCTATGATATGGCACCCCTGGAGCAGGGAGGGTTAAGGCCCTTGCTCAAGGGCCCAACAGTGGCAGCATGGCGGTTCTGGGGCTTGAACCCCCGACCTTCTGATCAGTAGTTTGGCTGATCTAGCAGGATGTAGCTTCTCAGTGACAGCCAAAAGGGCAGTCTCTGTGGAATGTGGGGCTTTGAAGCCAGACTGTTTATGATCTTGGAGGTTATTCTGTGAAAGGTAGAGAGACAGTTGATTGTAGACAGTGCGTTCAAGGATTTTAGAATGAAAAGAGAGAACTGATACCAGAGGAGTATCTGGTGGAGGAGCTGGAGGGTTGAGTAGTGAAGAAAAGATGTGGAGCTTGCAAGGGTCTTTTGCAGAAGTTTCCAGTTTTTTCTTGTAGAAGGCAGTCTTAGCAGAATTCACTTCAGATGAGAATTTGGACAGGAGAGCGTGGTAAGAGGCAAGATCTGTGTAGAGTTGTGATTTCTTCCACTTTCTCTCTGCTGTTCTTAGTTTTCTCTGATTGTTGCATAACACATCCGACAGCCAAGGAACAGGGTAAGAAAGCTTCCTAGGTTTAGAGGATAGGCCAGAGGAGGTCCATGGATGAGGAAAGTGAGGAGAGGAAAGTGTCTGTAGCTAACAGCAATGGTAAGGACAAAAATGAGTCGGGGCTGGAAGGAATGATAGGGTGCAGGAAACTATGGAGGAAGGAGAGATAGAATGGAGGTTTGATGGGAAGAAGTATTGATAGCTGGTTAGAGGCAGGATAGGGAGGGTAATGGTAAAGGATACCAATTGATGATCGGAGATGTGGAGTGGGGTGGCATTGATTTCTGTTCTGTTATGACCTCAAAGTTGTGAAGTGGAAAATCTGTCTAATAAGAGAGTGAAAGTTTGAGCAAATATGTACCTGCAACTCGATTGAACAAACTTTCTGTTTGAGTAGCTGGTGTTTTTGATCACCATGTGATATGTTTTTGCCATCACCATAACTGGATGACAGTAGAACGTAAATGAATGTGACTTCTGAACAAGGGATCAAATTAACTTGAGCGACAGCATGTGTGTGTGTGTGTGTGTGTTTGTGTGTGTGTGTGTGCACATACTACAAACACAAAACTCATACGTGTTACTGATACCATAGTTGTTAATCATGATTACCCTTGAAAACTATAAATAACCAACTACATTAAATGTTGGTAAAAATCATCAAATTAATAGATAATTGCCAGTTATGTGTTTAAAGCATCCTATCATAAACAAAAATAAATTGAGACATTTCAACAAAGAAAAAGGTTTCAAGTTACTGGATTATTTTTCTTCTTATTTTTTTCTTATTATTTCTTTTATAAACAAACTTTTAACTTAAACTTGCACTCCTGTAAATCATAATGTGTAAGCAGCAGTCGTGGATCTGGGAGGTTTTATTTAAGTAATTTTGAATAATTTGTATTGTTCCATTTATTACATTTTTTATATGACAGCTATGCTTGCATGGATGGTAAAATTTCAACTCATAGAACATTAATTACATGGTGCACATGCCCAGTATATGATTGGCTCAGGGAATACAGTGCTGCTAAAACAACCAATGCATGATCTGACTCATATATATTAACCTTTGAGCTTAGACTTAGACCTTGGATTCAGTTCAGATTTCCATGACTTCGGCTATAACTCAAATCGCACACTACACACTATTATAAACACTGTATATGTGTTATTATTTCTATAGAAACAACTTTGCTGTTTGATTAAGGCAGCCCAAAGTGGTTTCTCCTACCAAGCTAGGCATGTACCACGCCTTACAAAGCACCCAGCTTGCCATGTCCTCACTGTGTTCTAGAGCGAGCTTATTACTTCCTCTTGACAAGGACAGAAGAGGCTAGGAACACATATATGGTTAAGGCACTGCAAAATACTTCATGGCAGCTCTAACCATGGTTAGTTGCACTGATGTTTTTGTAGTTAATGCTCTGGGTTGCTGATCAGAAGGGGGTTTAAGCCCCCGCACCATTAAGCTGCCACTGTTTTCCAAAGAACTGTTATCCAAAAATATAATGATAATGATAATGATAATGAGTCTTTATTGGTCACATGTACATTACAGCACAGTGAAATTCTTTTCTTCGCATACCCCAGCATGTACTGTAATGTATGTGTGACAAATAAAAGCTTCTGTTCTATTCTATTTTACAAAGGGACTTGTATAGTGGATGTTCCAGATGAACAACATGTGTGTAAATGTTGATAAGTTTTCTGTCAGGAGATGTTTATTTAACGTTTTCGGATGAAGTCACCAGTGTCAGACAATCAGAGGTGACCATCATCTTCAGGACGGAGTACTTTACAGTTTCTCAGTCACGTGACAAGCTGCAATTTTTTGTCATATTAACTTCAGGAGAGAGGAAAAAATGAGATGCTAGTGAAGGAACAATCGTTTCTGATGGTTATAATGTAAATAATAACTTATTTGCAGATGTTTGTGGACAGATAAAATGTATGTTGTTCTTTAATAAATGAAACATGGTTAACATTGGCAAATTTCTGTGGTATAAAAGTAATAAAACACTATGGGATGTGCTGTTATTGGTAAATAATCAGCTTCAGTGTGGTAACATTGATTTATTGATGATTCTCCTAGAATAGCATGCTCAGTTGTGTTTTATTCCTTACATAATACATTATTAATGCAAGGGTTTTTTTTGCATTAGTTTGCTGAAATCAAACTGTTTGACTTTATTGTATATGTTTACACTCTTTGAGAAAATGTACCTGCTGCAATGGCTGACGGGAGACACCATTCATCCATCCCTTCATCTCTCTCCCCGTCTCTATATTTCTCATCCTGCTTTTCTTTCTATCATGTATGAATCTCAGTAAAAGTGTATTTTCTGGCTTATTTCTCTGTTTTCTTCTTTCCTCCTTCATGTATAGAATTTTATCATGAGTGACACACACCAATCTGTCTGGCTGCCCTAGAATTTGCATAGCAAAGCACCCAAGCATAATATACACCTTTAGCAGTTATATAAAAAATGGTGTCAGATCAACAACAACAATCCACACATATACATAAATATGTCTTTAATTTCACATGTCTGTAAACTCCATGCTTCATAGGTGATATACAGTCATGCAGCACTGAAATGCTGCTATAAAAAGACCAGAAAAATATAAACAGAGTTCCTCGAGGTCTTTAATTAATTAAAAGAATAATGAAAACTCATGTTTAAAATGGGTTACAAAAGGAAATAGTTAATTTTAGTCCCTGTCATATGACCCCCGTGTCTCATTTACACTTAGACACACACACACACACACACACACACACACACACACGCAGGCGTGCGTGCGCTTACCACCCCCAAGCTTCTTGGGTTTATTCCTATAAATATTTTATATTTATACCACAGTGCTGTTGAATTCTTGAATCTGATTGATCAGAAGGTGCTGCTGAATTTTTTTTTATAAAAAGTACAGCTCTTACATTATTGTTGGATGTAATTCAAATGATAGGTTTATATTAATGTCATTGTTCTAATACATTTCTATAGTAACAGGGACTTGTATTGTGAAAGCTTCATATATAATCTAAGGATAATGATGAATTGATAAATAAAATGTATTGTTATTTAACAAAGAACAAAATATAATCATTGATGTGGTTAAATTTTGTGTAAGGAGACACTTGTTTAACATTTATGGAAGGAGTCTCCAGCGTCAGTGCATTGTAACGGGAGAGTCTTCAGGACAGTGGATTTAAAATGACAAGCTTTTGTCTTATTAACTTCAAGAGAATGGAAAAAAAAGAATAGAGGCTGGTGTGAGAATGACTGTTCATAGCTGATTTAACAAACTGTAAGTGAACAGTCCTCAACATAAAATCTAACTATAAATACATACCTGAAAAGCACAATTCATTAATAAATGTAATAGTTATAAGTAAATTGTTTTCGTATACAAGGAATGAGACTCTTTTACACTTTTGGATTATTTTCCTGAAACAGCATTGAACAGCTAAGAGAAAGAGATTGATTAGATGTTTTAAAGTGATTGAAATAATGATACTTCCCTGGGTTAATGAGGCATCCATTGCAGAGTAGCGAACAGAACTTGAGGGTAAACGGATGAAGGAGAAGAGAATGAAATATACAATGTAATATTGGATTTGTTCTCATCAACATGTGAGGCAGCCGTGAGGATTGATATAGAATATTAAGGCCTGGCTCATAGCAAGAATCAAAATGCGTGTGTGCTGCTAGTAGCACGTTTGAATATGCTCTGAATGTATTAGCGAGATTGGTGTGTGTGTGTGTGTGTGTGTGTGTGTGTGTGTGTGTGGATTAGAGCACCTCTGCGTTCTGTGAGGTGTGTTGTAATGGCTGACTTAAAGGATTTCACTCTATACACTTTGATTGCCTCCCTAATCCAATCGTGTGTGTGTGTGCGTGTGTGTGTGTGTGTGTGTGTGTGTGTGTGTGTGTGTGTTTTATTGGCTGAAGGTGAAACAGACGCAGAATGCGTAATGCAAAGGACACAGAGAGACATGATTAATAAGAAATCGTCCTTGAATGCAAATCAGGATGTAAACAGGGTCGGAGAATGAACAAAGAGCTCTGCGTCCTTAAAATGTGATAAGTGGCTGTGCAATGAGCTTTTGTGCTGCACTGAATATTGCAGGTGTACAACAGGTGAGCCATAACACCAGGCCCTGTGCATTTGCATTTGTTCTCATTCTCTCTCTCTGTCTCTCCCTGTCTCTCTCTCTCTCTCTCTCTGTGTGTGTGTGTGTGTGTGTGTGTGTGTGTGTGTGTGTGTGTGTGTGTGTGTGTGTGTGTGTGTGTATAGCTCATTGTGTTATTCATAGTCACACACCTGGGCTAGGTGCACCTGGGCATGCTGGCTGACAGATAATGGCACAGCGCCAGTTCCTGTCCAGACCAGCAACCACACACACACACACACACCCACACACACACTCTCTGCTCTCTCTAACAGGCAATTTCCAGACATATTTATCTAATTTATAATTTTAGTACATAATACATCATTTTATTTAATCTATGCTTATTACTAATCAAGAATATATTATCTAAATTATATCAGATTTTTTTTAGCTGTTTTAGAAATCCTCATATCAAATTATAAATTTAATTTAATTCAAATATTTGCTCCTAATACACAGTGTTAAATAAACATATTAAATCATTAGTATAAGTTGCCGTCACTCTGTAATAAATCCTTTTTCTGTTCTAGATCTTGAGTGAGACATTTTAAAAATCTGAAAAAAAAATCTGTTTCTAAGACTAATATAGGTAGAGATGTTAATGTCCATGTGTACGATTATTTCTGAATCAAAATGTATTTTTTGTGGTGTTTACTCAAAAACAAAATAAACTAAAATATAGCTTGTTATTAGTTACATGGGAACAACATCCTGAAGTTGATTATTTTCCTATAATAAGACATCCAAAAGGATGTTATTTCTCTTATACCACAGAAATTTGGTGACAATTTCTAAAAATGTATTCACCAACAACATGTCATACATTTTAACCATTTATAGTATGAATATTTAATATTGTGAAAACATCAACAAAAAAAGGTGGTTGAAGTTATAACTTGTAAAGTTATAAGCTGTAAAGTTAATGTAACTTTAAAAAAATCCCAACTTCATGTATTTTAGAAAAAACGAAAAAATTCTATGTATTTGGGAACTTTAAGAAAAGTTTCCTAGGTGAAGCTCCTTAATGAAGAACTTTGAGAAGATACCAAAAAGTGGAGCCTATCCCAGGGAACTCGGAGCACCTGGACAAGGTGCCAACCTATCACAGGGCACAATCACATACATTCACAAATCCATCCACACACTACAGACGATTTGGAAATGCCAATCAGCCTGCAACGCATGTCTTTGGATTGGGTGAGAAAACCTTAGAACCTGGAGGAAACACCCGAATATGTGGAGAACATGTAAACTCCGCACACAGGGTGGAAGTGTTATAAGAATGTGAAATAGTTTTGATTCAACACTTTTCTTGGTCACTACATGATTGCACATGTGTTACTCCATACTATTATTGTCTTCATTATTATTCTCTATCAGTAGGAACATAAAGAATGTTTCTGTGTGAAGCTATGGTATTTCCAAACTTTTGACTAGTATTGTAGCTCATGGTAATGAACTCGGAATTTTTCACCCTGTAATGTGTATCTGAGGATGTTCCCCAGAACACTACGGTCAACCCTGTACTGTCAAAACAGGAATTAATGCTATGGAAGAGAAGACACAGTCCTGCATTACACTCCACCCAAAGGTGATTAGGATAGACAGGGAGTTTCCTGGGGAAAAGTGTAGCTGACAAAATATAAGCCAGTGGATAAGCCATTCTGGGAATGTACTGTTTTACATTTTATTTTTTTACAGTTATCTGACTATAACATTTTGTGACAACATGCCAGGTTGTATTAAACTATCCCTAAATTATTGCACATACTATTTGAATGGATGTAGGTGTTATTATTATTTAAAAAAAATTTTTTTTTGAATGTTCTTTGGCAATATGCATGCTCTAGAATTGAAAGAAGATAATTAATTTATTTATGCAGTCAATTTTATGGTCTGATGAGTGGTACTGGAATATTTTGCAGCTTTGAATGGAAATTAAGACTCAAATGCTTTGCGCACTGCTTAAAAAGCACTCTGTGTTTAATAGCTTTCTGGCCATGCACTAAAATGCAGACTGGAAACAGCAGTGATTGATGGGAAAAGGCACGTGAGCATAGAATTGCCCCTCTACACCTCACCCCAATCATGTCTACTCAACGAAGCTTAATATTCTCACTCTTTAATATAGTGTTTTGAATGCTTTTTGGTTGTAATTAATCTAAAAGCCATTTTAAAATACATTTTTAAACAACTACAGGTTAAACCATACGCAGCTATACTTTTGTTCTTGTATTTACTAGACTAGTCCAAGTTTTCCATATTACATTCAATGCAATTACTTTTTCTTTTTTTTTGTTTTTTGTTTAGCAATTGACGTTGTCACAAAGTGTTACAGAAATCATTACAGAAACCTGGAGAGGAACCAGACTCAGCATGTTCATACTGGATAACAGGATTATAAATCATTACAGTGTACAAATGTGGAAAAGTAAAGACAAACAAACTTTCATTTACACAAAAGTGTGTTGAAATGATGCTTAGTTTGAGCGTATTGTAAATAAGAGTCATAGGATGAGCACAGGACACTATTTATGATTAAAGCAACAGTTCTTAGGTACAAGTCTACGGTATCCAGGTGAGACTATCCACTAAAGCAGGGCTGAGATTTGGGCATAAACTGTTTTGAGAAGTGCAGATCTTTAAGGTATCCATGCAGGATCATCTAGCAGAAGGTGAGTCACAAGTGCAGGAGCTCTAAGAAGCAGAGCATCGGGATGAATCAGGCAGGTCTGGAGGGAGAGTGTTCACTGTTTGTGACTGACTCAAATGAGATAACTCAAAGTAATGACATACTATCTTGAAATAATGAGATAACTTGAAATAATGTTACACTAGATTGAATAATGAGATAACTCAAAATAATAACAACATACTATCTTGAAATAATTAGATAACTTGAGAGAATTAAATACTATATTGAAATAATCAGATTCTATCTTTAAAAATTATGATATAGCCCAAAATAATGACATACTATCTTGATTGAATAATTCAACGTAACTACTTAATATCTTAAATTATGAGATAACATGAAATAACTACTTAATATCTTGAAATTATGAGATAACATGAAATAACTACTTAATATCTTGAAATTATAAGTTGAAACAATGAGATAATAAATTAAAATAATGACACACTATCTTGAAATAATGAGTCTAAATAATGCCATAGCATTTTGACATTTTTGCAGTTCAGGGCTTCTGTATCAGAGAATTACTTTTTTGTGATCGCAGTCATTGATCTGGATCATGCAATAAGAGCAGCAGTTCACTAAATGTCTCATATCATTCTATGGGTTTCTACCATTTTGACCTTTCAGACCTGACACATCATACCATCTTCATTTTGGCAACTGTGCTGAGGGACAGAGATGGATGAATAAGAGGATAAAGGTATCAAGACTGTAAGCCTGGCATCCCATCACCTCCTCCCTCTATCTGTCTTTTTATATCTCTCTAGCTCTTTTTGTCTCTCTCACACCTACTGAACAAGCTCACAGAGTACGTAATCATAGAAAAAATTCTGGGAACACAACACACAGCTGTACGTACTTCCTGTCTCTTTCCATTTGTTCCCCTCAAGTCGCAGGTCCATATTCCACCTGGAGAATGGGGATGGCTGTTTCTTTCCCATTTACAGCCACATCTCTGTGTGGTCCCGGGGGAAAAACAGAGAAAAAAAAAGGGCGAGGGGCATGAGAACGACCTCCATCATGAAAGTGGGCTGCTACCCCATGACGAAGGCCCGAGGATGTAATTGATGGCGGTAAACACGTCTGCTGCCACTCCTCAGATTCTATGAGCTCCACAGCCGTCCCCTTGGGGCGATTGACAGAGAGGGAGCAACCGCTGCTTTCACATAGACGCCACTGTCCTTGCCAAAGTCCAGTGAGTCTGGAGGGTCACCAGGGGTCAGAAGGGAGAGATATTCTCTCAAGGACATTCAAAGAATGAAAGGGCCATTTTTCATCCTCCAATTTCTGCCATTCTTTTCTTCTCGTGGTCATTCTAGATGCGGGTCATGGTAGTAATGCCGAGAGGCTGGCTGTATGAGAGGGCCCTTTCATTGAGATTGTGTAAAGAAGGCCACAGGTTTGAATGGATAAAACAGTTAGCATTTCGGCTTTAGTCATATTGCTGTGACCTTGGGTAGTACAACATTTGCTCTTTGTCGTTTAGAATGAGAACTATTCTTTTGATGATTTTTTTAAACATATAAGCTCTGTAATTTGTTGAGCTGAAATGTCAAATCCCAGGTGTCAATCAGCTCAAACATCAGGACGTCATACTCAACAACCAATTATACACTCTAAGAAAAAGTCTTTACACTTTACAAGGAAAAGTGTTCTTCAAGAAATGCTTTAGATACAGTCCCTTGCATACATATTCACCACCCTTGAATTTTTCCTCATTTTTTAGTGTTATATCCTGGAACTGAAATGGACTTAATTTTGATTATATGTCATGAATCTACACCGAAGTCCACAATATTAAAATAGGGAGAAGAAGAAAAAACAGACTATACCTAAAACCTGCCAACCAACATACCTACCAAAAGTCAGTGATTGGGTAAAGAGGTCATTACTCAGAGAAGCAACCAAGAGACTAAAGTCCATTCAACTTATCATTTGACTTCTAGTATCTTTGCACAGGAATGGAGGTGAATACTTATGTAATCACTTCTTTTAATATTGTTATTTGCAAACCATAGTTTTCCTTTGGACCTCAATATTATAAGGGTATTATTTGTAGATCCATACCATATAATCCCAAATCCAGTTCAGTTCCAGATTGTAGCACTACAAATTGTAGAAAAGTTCATGGGGGGTGAATAGTTATGCAAGGAAGTATTCTTGAGGGTTCTTAGCTTCATAAGTCGGTTCTATCTGGTACCATTTCTGATAGGTAAGGGGTTGTTATTCAGGGTAATACATAGAAACTTTAAGCATTCCCACAGAGGGACAAATGAAGAACCCTTAACATTTCTAGATGTTTAGTTTTTTTTCAATGAATTCATGTTTTGTGTATAATCGTACATTAATAGTAGAATGTTGCATGGGTACTGCTCTGTCTTTATGCATGTGTGGTTGTTGTTGGGTTTTTTTTCTGTGTGTGTGTGTGTGTGTCCATTCAACAGTCTGCATCAGTGACATGACAGTTTGTGCAGGTGTTTCATCCCACGATCAGAGAAAGCAGCCTCTCTTATATTTGCATTTGACTCCCAAACAACCCTTTAAAAACTACACATACACGCACAAATGCGGCAAAACAAGACCACTCCCTCGTGCCTCCTCTCAGTGTAGTAAAGTAATATATTTCAACATTTAATTAAATATATTTTATATACAGTAAATACAGTAAGTGTATAATTATGCATGTATATAGGCCTTCCTATGAAAACCATTGAGCATTACTACACATTATGACCAAGATATAGGGAATAATCTGTATCACAGGTGTGCATCAGGGGGAGTGATTGGTTTTCACTATCATGGGGGTGAGAGCAGACAGTCAGATATGAACCTCACAGGACAAAGAAAGGCCACATTAACATGGGAGCGCATTGGGTGCCCGTGCAACATTGAGTGACGTGTTTATTGCATTTATTCGTACATTTTTTGGAAACTGATTTATCTTGGTCAGGGTCAGAGTGATTTAAATGAGCAATTTGTTAATTTGTCAGTTAATCAATTGCTGGCAGGAACAAACGGTAATAATAACTGTGGGAACAGATGGGGTTGAAACTTTCTGTGGGAGTGGGCAGAAATGATCAGAATTCCTTTAGGTGGAGATGGGAGCAGGATATATAACAATAACAATAATAATAATAATAATAATAATAATAATAATAATAATAATAATAATAATAATCCTATGCACATCGCTATCTCCTGATAAAATAATGCATGAAACTTTCTCAGCTAATATTAACACAAAATGTTAATAAAATTAAGAAATGCAACTTTGTGTATAATAACTACCAAATACTGATATATTGAGATATTACCTTCCAAGGTTTTATTATTATTATTGTTATTATTATTATTATTATTATTATTATTATTATTATTATTATTATTTTTAATTAATTATTTATTTTCAACAGTATTTTACAGTTAATACAATAGTTAGCTACATTTGACTAATCAATAAAATGATTAAAACCTCACCTGGGACACTGGTCCTTTTTTGTTTCTTTCAGTCCAAGGATTTATTAATTCACTGCTGGGAAGCTACTGTTAATATTAAATGACAGGAAATATATGTTTGCTAATGTTAACTAACTTACTAGCCTACCAGTGTAACTAGTGTTAGCTATGTAGCTATTTGTCTCAGCTAGCAGTTTTTTGGAAACCTCGGCTGATTGGTGAAAACATTCTGATGTCCATCTTTTGGCCTTTGGAAATAGGTTTTTGGAAGAGTTAACAAAATCATTATGTTTTTGGCACTTTATTTTTTTTTTTATATAAATAGAATGGACTTAGCTTCTGCACTATACATTGCAGCATGATTATGTAAACAAATGTCAGATGGCGTTGTTTATGAGAGTTGTTCTACAAGCTAATTAAATGAGTTAATTATTAAGAGACACAAACAATGTAACCATCAACATTTAACATGATTTAAACTGATTAGAATGAGCTTGTATATTGCTCAAAATATTGTTCGGGACAATTCATGCTAACTTAAAGTTGGTCAATCATCCATTCCCAAATCTAACCCCATATCTGGCTTGCTTTTTTACTTAGAGATCATCATACAGTACATGATCCTGTTATCTCCATTACTCTGTTCTGTTGTTATTCTGAGATGCCATTAACAAGTTCACACCCCAACAATGTAAGAAGGAGTACAGCATAAAGCCATATGAAAAATGTCAAAATGTCCTATTGTAAAATTGGAACAAGACTACAAATGATTTTTCCAGCATGAATGCGTAGGTGCTTGGCTCCATTATCTGCCAAAGCTTGAATTCCAGCATTTGCAGATATTGAATTATACTGAAACATGAAAGAAACAAGTCAAGGTTGTTCGCAGAGCTGATTTAAAAACCAAAAAACTGTACAATAAGTTCAAATTGAGTCTACTGTAAAAGCAAAACCTTTGCTAATTCTAAAAGTGGGTGTGATGGCACCCACGCTGAAAGATTATGTTTTACATATTGCTTCATAATTTAGGAATTATTTGGCATATACTTACTTTAAATCACATCTTGTCACAGAGATCTGTGGCATAACAGGAAAAAAAAAAAACATCATTGCAAATCCTCATATCCTCATAGGAATAAGAAAATAATTTTATTCATATTATAAACCAGCATATTAAATATTCATATATCATATACAGTACTGGGTAAAAGTTTTAGCCCCATGCAGAGAAATGCTGTAGAGGAAAGATGCCTTCAAAAATAATTAAATAAAATTTTTCTACATTTAAAAAAATAAATAAATAAATAAATCCTGTAAAGAGCAGTAAACAGTAGTCAATATTCAACAAAGTCAATATTTGGTGTGACAAAAAACTAAAACTAAAAATAGTAGTCTCAGGTACGATTAGTGCAGTTTTATAAGGAAATGAGTTGTAAGTTTTATTGAACATCTTACAGAAGCAGACATGGTTCTTCTGGAGACTTTGACTGTCACACTCGCTTCTTATTTTTGCAGCAAAACCCAGCAGCCTTCATTGTGTTTTTTGTCTGGAAAGTGTCTTTTATGTAATATGCTGCTTTCTTTACTGACTTTACTGACTGCAAACAGTTTTATGTAACATTTAATTTTGTGCTAGAAAATGTTGACTTGATATTGACTTAATACTGACTTGCTCATGTAGAAGTCATAAAATAAAAATCTATAACAAAGTTTGTACTAAAAAAGTAGGGTGCTTAAAACTTTTGCACAATACTGTATATTCATATTATAAACACACACAGATTTTTTGTATTATTTATTTATTTATTTTGCTGTTTATTAAGCTAGATGTTAGTTGTACTAAAACTCACAGTCCCACAAACAAGCACATGCTTAATTATTCAGTCCATACACCAATCATAAGTCTGGTTATTAAGCGTTGAAAGATCTATGCTGAAATAATAAATTATATAAAACACCACATACAGTATCTATTTGAAATTGTTATTGACTGTTAAACCTATGTATCAAAGAGAGGTAGAAATATTCATAGACCTTTTAGGGTTAAAGAAAAATAAAATTTGCTAATGTGTTATAAATTGTGTAGAAGCACAATAAACAATTATGCTAGTAACTACTATAAAAGTATATACAGTACATAGCACAATATGCAGTAAAAGATGGAGTAATAATATGGTAAAATGTGAAATGACAATATAAGATTAGGCACTTTAATTATAATAATACTACATTTTATTTATTCAGTACATATCAGTAATTCAGAGGCATGTACAATGAGTACATATATTCCATATAACACACTTGAGCATAAGCAGAAGATTGGAATCGGAGGTTATAGGTTGGGTAGACTGTAAGTTTGAGAAAACACAGCAGGGGGATATATATTTACACACCACAGACTTATATGGACTCAAAGGCCAAAGAGTAGAGATGAGCTCTTTTTTTTTTTTTAATTTGAGCAATGGCCAGTGTCTATTGTCCACCTGAGTAATTACTGTACGCTTTATGGAAATCGGAGCCGGTGGGGCAGTCACACACGTAATGTGTTTTGACAGCTGGGCCCTGATTGGCTATTGATGCTCGGCTCCTGCTTAATGATGGGAATGTGAACAGAACACCTGTGGCCCCCCAATCACATGCTACACTTGGCACTGGTGTGGCATTGGCACATGTTCCACTCCTCACGGGCCCATTCAGCCTCCTGCATTTGGATTCAAACGAGCCTCTCTAATAGCTGTATGAACAGAGTGATCATCATATGTGGCTTCGTTATGATTATTATCTCCGTTTTTGGATTTTCTCTTTAGCTGAGGTGGCATCAACAAGTTTGCTGTCCCACAATGATAAATATAACCCCTTTAGGCTCTGTTTAAAATGTAATTTGTTTTTGAAAATTTGGGAAAATACAGTTAAGGTGTTTTGAATTGAGTGGAGCAGTTTAAGCATAAAAATAACTCACTTTTTAAAATATGAAACTACAAGGTAATTTCTCTCTCACATGACGTCTGTCTTTTATTTGCTCTCTGTTATATCATTAATCATGATTCCATCATTGCAGTGCCATTCGTGTCCCACTTACATTTATAAATATGTATGTAAAGGTAAACACATTTAAAACAGTAAACTGTCCTTCACAACAAACAAATACATAAAAATAAAACCTATTTTCTAGATACAACATTTAGAAAACACTCATTTCTCGTTAAAGCAATACTTTACCTTGAGATATAATTATTAAAACACTTAAAAAAATCATTAATGTGTGAATATCATGCTCAAAACATTATTTTCTATGAGTTAAGTATAGGTCATGAAAAAAAAAAAAATACATTTAGTGTCCCGTGATATTCACTCAACACCATGATATTCATCAATATTCATCAATACCATCAATATTCATTCACCCCTATGAAATATAAGGAATATTTCAGAAGTCAGTGTCAACAGGAAGTTGCATTATATAAATTTCCTGAAGATCATGGGAAGAAGAAAAGCTCTTTCCTTTTTTTTTTCTTCCCATTTCTATTAGTGATTTTGACTGAAAAGGTCACTTTTAACATACAAACATGCTACCCAAATTATATATTGAATGTAAATTATACATTTAAAAAATAGTTTTAATGAACTTTTCTTAATGTGCTCGATGCTAGTTAACAACATTCTTGGTATTCGCTAATTCAATTCTATACTCCATCCCCCCGCCCCCACCCCACTCCCCACTCCCTCAATGGCTTAATGGCACGGAAATCATACAATCATGGTAACATCTGATATAATAAGACAAGATTATTGGGCATTTTGCAATACATTTTACCTGGTTACATGAGACAGCTATTTCTAAGCTGTGAACAGAACTGACATAAAAAAGGGATGGCCAAGTTGCATCTGTAGCCTTCCCACATGTGTCAATGTGCAGAAGATGAATAATAGTGCTTTAAATCATTACAATGAGAGGGCTTATCTCTGTGGATAGGAGTGTGAGGTGTGGGAGAGATAAATGCCTCCTTCCCCCCCCCCCCCTGTCTTCCCACCTGTGATACATGAGAACAGAAGCTTGTGGTTAGACCAGAGAAGCTGAAGTTGCACCTCATGCCTTGTGTTGGCCCCCTGAGACAGTCTGAGTGCAGGGGAGAAAGACCTCAGGTCTCGTCACACACTGGTACAAACAACCATCCCTCTGCATTCTTACTCAATGAGTCACACACATAAGGGCTATAAGGTTGAGCTTCATCCACTTCATCCACTTCATCCACTCTTCTTTATGTGTGACTTAATATTTTAACTCATTGCAGGTCTGGCTGTTGTTATACAATTCTTATGTTTACAATAAAATTTATTGGAAAATATTTTATGTAATTATTGTGAAGTTGTTGGTCATATAAGTAGTTTTAATGGAAATACATCTACAAACACTTAGAGTACATTAAGTGTCATGTTAAGTATCATTCCACATTCAGAATTATTATTTATTTATTTATTTATTTATTTTTACATTTTTAGGTTAATTTGACGCATGCAGACTGTGAATGCTAAAAGAGCTTATATCGTATACAGTAAGTCCTAGTTTCTGTAGCTACTATAGAAACATCAACATTTTAGAACGAAGGCATTTATATAAACCTTGCAGCTGGAACTTCTGTCCCAGCCATGCTGCTAGAGAAAATGAACAAATGCCTTCTGACCAATTGGAATTGAGTATTTGATAGCACTGTGGTAAGGAATAAAACATAATGTTGTGGCATGTTGTTATAGGAAAATATTCAATGATGGTATGTTTTTGAGATCAGTTTTTGTTCCAAGGAGCTAGGATGATCCTGAGCAAAGATTTTGAGGTTTCCGTAAAAAGCTGTACTGTATAACCAAAATTTGTTGTGTGCCATGACACAAAGATGGCCATCACGGTTAAACCAAGTAAAATAAAACAAAAAAATTTAAATGGTCAAGCAACTAACTTTACAATTATCAGACCACTTGAAATGGACCGACTCAGTTGCATTTAATGTTTTGGAATGTCCACAAAAGCAATTAGTTCATGTTATCATGTTGTCTTCTGTAAAATCCTTGTTCACGTGGGATGAAACTGAGAGGCGTGATGATGTACTTTAGCAACTGTATTAATGCAAAATGCTGTTAAATGCAAGCAAACGTAGTAAATAGTGGTTTGAGAGAATGCAAATAGATGTGTATTTGAAGCTAATTTGATATTCACTGTCACGGTCAGTTTACAGTTATTCATTTGACAGATGCTTTTATCCCAAGTGGCTTTTATGCAAGGCAGAATTTAATGAAAGCACACAGCCGTGCAGCTCTGGGTTAAGGGCCTTGATCAGAAAAAAATCAAAAGAGGCTCTCGGGCAGTCTTAGGATTTGATGTCAAAACCTTTCCGTCACTAGCCAGGAGCCTTAATCACGGAGCCACAACAGACAATGAATATCACTAGTACTCTTTCAAAGCAGCATTGAGAAGTGTTGATTTTTGAGTATATTTGCTTACACGCAGTTAAATATATCTGTCATTGAGAGACAATCACTACGGTCTCATCATCACAGCTTCGTATGAGAGCTCTCCTGTAGTGACGCTGAATGCCCCACTGAACCAGCCTCCAGCCTCATTCAGCTCCGACAGCTGCAATTTCACTGAAAACGCACCGGCTTCACAGGAAACGTTTGCTGAATTTGTTTCAGTCATGATGCATCTATTTCTACTTACCAGTCACCCAGCCCTTTTAAAGCAGAGTTGCAGTGGGGAAGAGAAAGAAAACACAAATCTAAGTTTACCCAATTGAGTCTGCAAAGCAATTTCCACTGAATGAGCACTGAGCGCACCATTGATGTCCTATTCATCTCCATTAATGCTGTTACTATGAAGGGCCAAATTGCGTCTTTCAGGGAAACTGGATTATGGGCATTTGTAAGAGGTTTGCAGACACAAAGACAGTTAAGATGGCTCTGAGAGGTTGTGCAATAAGCAAAGCAATCCTGTCTTGCCAATTCAGAAATGCTGTGGTCACAGAGGATTAATGTATCTTCCACAGATCTGTTGTAGGTTTTAATGCAGCTTATATTACAGAGCTGTAGAATTCTTGAATCTGATTGGTCAGAAGGTGTGGATTCATTTACTATAAGAGCATGGCTGTAACAATAGCTGTAATTCATATGAAAGATTTTTATTAATGCAGTCATTCTAATATATTATTGTTTCAATCACCATAGCTGTCCTTCAGCCATGGCCAAAAGGTACAGTTTAACCAGTCACACTATATTCACCTGCCATTTTAATAGGAACACCTGTACAGTACACCTGCTCATTCATGCAATTATCCAATTATCCAGACAAACAAGTCAAATACAAAGAAATGAGGACAGGCTCACTGAAACTTGGACACTTTAAACAGGCAACCACACAGCTTCAGTGATCCTGTGCCAACTGTAGACTCAGATCCCTTGTTCTTGGTTGACAGGAGTGGAATCTAATGTGGTCGTCTGCTGTTGTAGCTCAACCACCTCACGCTTTGACATGTTGTGCTTTCTGAGATGCTTTTCTGCTCAGCACGATTGTAAAGAATTTCTGTAGCCTTAATGTCAAATCGAACCAGTCTAGCAATTCTCTTCTATGCTCTCTCATCAACAAGGCATTTCCACCTGCAGAACTGCTGCTCATTGGATGTTTTTTGTTTTCCACACCATTCTGTATAAACTCTAGAAATTTTGTACATAAATAAAAAAAAATATCTCAGCTCAGTTTTAACTTTAACTGAAGCATTATCTGAGCATTAACTGAAGCTCTTGACATTTATGCATTGCACTGCTGCCACCTGATTGGCTGATTTGATAATTGCATGAATGTGCAGGTGTATAGTGGCTATTGAATGCATTACAAATATCGTGTAAGAAATAAAGCATGACCTAAAACTTGCCGCACAACAATCCTATTCCAATCATTTTGAAGACCATGTTTGATTCATCCCAAGCTCCTGATTAAAGCATTGGTGATACATCAGTTCTGATGCTACACAGCAAAACCACCAGTGTTGATTTAACACCCAGGGTGTTGAATTTACACCCTACAGTGTTTATATAAGTCCATTGGACTCAAATGAACACTCTGGGTGTTAATTCAACACTAGGGATTTTACTGTGTACATGGATCCTACCAATGGTCAAACCTATACTCAAATTAAGGTGCTAGAAATTTACTGTACATTTGTTTGTGTGAGTGTGTGTGGACTTTGTGGGAAGAGCATGACCGCATAGGCACTTTGTCAAGAATAATTATGGCTACCCAGGACCACTTTATTATGCTTGACCAATCCAAGTAGTGGAGGGAGATGGGAAGAAAATGGCTGCTTATTCACTGGGCTATGAAAAGACCTGTAAACAATTAGCCTGACTGTGCGCTGGGAATTAGCAAGGCTGCAGGTCGCAAAAATTGCCGATCCTGACCCGCTGCACTCGAGCAGCTGTTGCCTGAGATGGAGAGTGCACAAAAAACACACCAACACACATACACACACACTCAAAGAGCTGCCTGTCCTATTCAAGAGCAGCCTAATCCTGTCTCTCGCATCGTGAGAGAACTCCAGACAGCCAGAGCTTCACTCCCTTTGAGTCCGAAAAAGACACTTAACTTCATAGCGTCGCCCTTGAATGTGCTTTTGGCTCTGTCATTATGCGAAAGCTGTCGCTTGAACTCAATATGCCGCAGAGGGACAAAGGATCACTGGCAGTGCTTTGTCAGCATTTGGTGCAGTAACAAAACCCTTTTACACCTGCAGTTGATTTGGAGCATATGGGCCTTTGATAGCCCTACAATTGGTCATTGATATCACTTGATGCTTTGTCCTAGAATTCATACAGGTTGTTAAGTGAAAAAAAAATTAGTATTTAGTTTACCCTTCATGTGGGATAGTTCCTCAGGAACTTACTGAAGTGTGTAAATAAAGCAGGGTATTTAAGCGGGATCACACGTGCACCCATTTATTTGTATGTCAGGTTTATAGACTAGTTCTCAAGAACATTTGCTACCTGGAACACCTGTTCATCTCTCATTCACACCATCCATAAATGCTTCAGTTGAAACATTTACATCTATTTGTTTGTCATACATCATCATTCTCCTGTGATTGTAACCTAGGTTGCTTCACTCACAGATGACAAGTCAGGTCAGATATCACTCTAAAATTCCAGGAACTACCAAATCTTTTTGAATTCTTTTGAATGCCTTAGGGTTCTACACTGATTTTTCTCTTTTGCAATACATTCACTTTCCCCTTATTTAATACCTAAAAGTTCCACTGCAAAACTGCAAGTTCCAAAACACAAGCCTGTATTGCAGGCTACTTTAAATACTATGTAAAAAATAATACCTATGAGTATCATTACCTGTCAAGGTGCAGTAATTAGGATAGTACTATGCAGTTTGGGATGCAGCCTCAGACTCTAAAGTAATGTCATTTTGGATGTGAATATAATGACAAGTTTGAGTTTTTACCATTTTGTTTATATTGTTTGTTTTAATGTAAAAAAAAAAAAAAAAAAAAAGGGAAAGGATGCTTATTCTTTGATCAAAAGCAAAATCAATATATATATATATATATATATATATATATATATATATATATATATATATATATATATATATATATATATATATATATATATATATGTCATATGTCTATGGCAAAATGCCAGTGACCTGGGTTCGATCTTTTAGTCAGGGTTTTGAAAATACATGATCAAATCATGATGGATGTACAAAAACGAATAGTGTTAAAGTGACTCAATCAAATCACGTGAAAACTGGTTTACACATTTGAATTAAATATATTCAGCAAGCTTTTTCACATGTAGGCATAATAAGAGTTATGACTATAGTAAGCAAAGGGCAACTTAAAGGGAAAAAAAGGGGTTGTTAAATATACGTTGAAATGTCCATGGTTTGTATAGCTTAAAATACTGCTTTAGTGATATAATGATAGTCACTATATAGTGTTATAGTGTCTAATATAGATGATGTAAAAGGATAATACCACAAACACAAGCATTAAAAATTCCATAATACAATATAACAATATAGTGTCACCACATTCAAATCGTAATAATGAATGTGGTAGAGTGAAAGTTTGCAGTCTCAGCTTTACTGCTTGTTTTTGCAAGCGATGAGTGAGAAATTATTCATCTAAAAATATATTGTTATTGCTGTCGTAACTGTGGCTTCAAATGGCTGGAAACTTGTCCCAAAAACTCTGAGACAATGAGTATTTATGCAACAAGTAATCATTGTCATCTGATTTGACCTATTATTGGAGTGGCATGTCTGTAAAGCTTTCATTCAATTCTCCATGTAATATTCAGTAACATTTACAATATATGCAATGCATTAGTTATCTTTAGCATATGCAGAGATGGACTAGTAATAGATCCAAAGGGTTGCCCAGTCCCATGTGCAATAGCTATCATAATGTAACAACACATGATCAGCTAGTTAATAAAATGGTAAATGGTGCACTTAAAGAGCGCTTTACACTGTGTCTCACTCACCCACACATCGATGGTAGCAGAGCTGCCATGCAAGGTGCTAACTTGCCATCAGGAGCAATTTGGGGTTCAGTGTCTTGCCCAAAGATACTTCGGCATGTGGAGTCATGCAGGCCAGGAATTGAACCGCCAACCCTACGATTAGTGGACAACCTGCTCTACCAACTGAGCCATGGCCACCCCACAGTTAGTTAGCCCCACAGTTAGTTAGCTAGGTAAGTGCTTAATACAGCCTAAGAGAAACTAATGGATATATCATTAACCTCTTCAAACAAAGCTTGAAATGTAGCACATCATATGTGCCTGAGAAAGGCATAGGCCAGTGTTAGTCTAGGAGCTGCATGGTTCTGTCCTCACACTGCATGTAAATGTTATTATTTGAGTCATGTTAGTTTTAACCGTGCGGTGATGTCATGTTGTGCCAGCATATTAGTTGTATGATGAATTTGGGTCAAATTAGGTTAAAAACACATTTCTTATCTCTGGCTTTAATTATATGTAAATTGGTAGCTGAGGCATGTTGGATATTTCAACTTCATGTTTGTTATATATATTATTTTTTTATCGTTGTACAGCACATTGGTCAACTATTGTTGTGTTTTATAAACAAAGTAAACTTTATTTGTGTTTGGGTCAAACTTTTATGTATATCCTAATTCTGAAAATTTGTCTGTCATCCACTATAAAAAAAAATAATAATAATAAAAAAACAACTAGTAAAAACCATTCTACCATCAACCAGATCACACATTGGTGGATTTGTGTTGTACAGCCAGTGGTGAAATTTAGAAGCATGCACTATAGTTGCAACATTGATGCACATTAAGCACACGCTCCACCATAAAGCATGTCAATTTTAAACGTAGCTACATGCCTAATGAAAACATTTGTTTTGCAAAAGAAAATAAGGAGTGTTTTTCTGGTTGTTGAACCTACTTGTCTGTGAATAAAAACTAATAGCCCAAATACTAAATCTCCTTTCCCAGGTGCCTGTGCTAGTAAATTGTCCACCCCTGATATGAAGTGTTGCTTTGTTTATTTTCAGTATATTCATTTGAATTCATAAATTCATGTTCATTTCCTTGTGTGTAATAGAAGGATAGATAATATCCGTGCTTAGATGTTTGTGTCTGAAAGTCTGTATGCGCACCACACATATGTCCCGTGGTGTGTGTGTTCGTGTGGAGTCTGGTGGCGGCACACATTTGGAGGCCTGCTCATCTGCATCGTGCCATGCCCCATCAGCTCCATCAGGCTCAGGGAGAACAAAGCCGGTACATTTCCACAGCCATGAGCCTGCAGGGAGAATACTCATCATAATTAGCCCAATGATGAAGCCCTGTGATGTACTGCACAGCAGGCTCCTCTCTCTCTCTCTCTCTCTCTCTCTCTCTCTCTCCTTTCTTCATTACTAAGGAGAGAATTGGGAGGGGCGATTTTGACTAGACGCTGTTGTCTGTCTGAGATTTAGCTTTTCCATTGAATTTAAAAACAGGTTTAGAACATGTTACAAATACAGAGGGCAAAGAGAGGACAAAAATCCTGCCGGTATACCACATGTTTTTTGAATCCTAATAGTTTGTTCATTACTACAGAAAGAATAGAGGAGGTTTTTAACATTAACTGCACACTTACACACTTGCACACTATGTTTTAGCAAGGAAAAAAATCTTAAATATGGACAAATATAATATTTTTCAGCCTGCTTTTAGATGAGTTTCTACATTTCAAAAATGGCATTTTCCTATTCTATTGGCAGATGATTGTTTTCATTTGATTTATAATAGGAAATACTAGATAAATTTGACTATTCATGATATTGTCACTCGCTAAAGTGCCATTTTTATGCAGTGTAAATTTAGCTACAGTAACATATGAAGAAATATTACAACAAATTTATGACACCAGTGTCTTTTCAGTTCTTAAAATGCACATCTTGGATCTTTCACTTTCTCTCTGCTCCAGGGAGGGAGGCAACTGATTTGCGACTAGACATTGTTGTCTGAGAAACCACTACTTTCTTTTCAGCAAATGTAATTTTTCAGGAAAACGCTCCAGATAAGAAAAAAACAACAACAACAAAAAAAAAAAACAACCATGCTTTTTTTTTAATGCAATTTTCTTATAGTGGTGCACAAAAGCCTCTTTCTTTCTCCTTTCACATTAAAAAGAGAGATAGGATAGATTTTGACTAGACATTTATGTCTGCTCTTTCAAAGAAATCCATCAAATTTATTAGAATTGTGCGTCTTCCTATTTAGAGTTGGCGACTCAAATCCAAAGGTTACATCAATATTTAAAAATGGAGAAAGCTCTTCGTATTCAGAGTTGGCTTACGCACATGCTTAAGTTGATTTTCTGGGCATTCTATTGAGATTATTAAGATGACCTGTGTGTAGCTCACAGCTCTGCATTTGCCAGATTGTCCTTGAGATTCAGATTTCAATAGCATCCAGACCACAAGCACTTGGTGTGGAAAAAAAATCACGGATAGAAAATGTGGACTAAAGAAGGAAATAGCGATTTTGCTGTCAAATGTAATGAAATGTAACATAAAAGCAAGAGACAATTTAAAAATGTAAAATATAAAAGACTAATATCATGATTTATGACTAATAAGATGGCAAGAGTATAAATATGAGAAGTCACCTAATATGAGAAGTATATTGTTAATATATTGTTGAATGAATAGTCCTAGTCATAATGATCAGATTAATCACTGCACATTTGGTTAAATTTAACAACATAGCTTCCAAAATAGCACTTGATCCAATACATCCTATCATTTTGTTGATTTTTATTTTATATTGTGCTCTGAGAGATACTTGTGCACATAATTTAACTTCGTTAAAGATACTAAATCGAGGTCATGAATTGTGTGTGTGCGATATAGGTTATTATATTGCACTTTTAATTCACTATTCTGATAGTTAATTTCTGCTATAAAGAAAATAATGGCTTGTCACTATCCTTTCTTGAATATAAAAGATGGAGATGTAATGATTTTGATGTTACTCTATTCAAAGCAATGCATTTAATTCCTCTCTACCGAATTTATGAATTTCTTTTAACATATTACTAATGGAGAGGTTCTATAAATTCTACAAATTCACCATAGTCCAGTGTTTTTCTGGCACATGGAATATACAGCAAAAACAAGGGTCAAAAAGTCCAGCACTATATGCCTCATGCTTTTGTAATGCTGTAGGTGCACCACAAGGATGTCAGACTTTCCATTTGCTTTCTTATTAAGGAGAGAGATTTGTTAATTTTGTGTATATGTTGCGGTTTGTGTTTAGATCTGCTTAATCATATATAATAATTTAACCCTCTGACGTTGCGGTTACTGCTGATGCTAACAAGACGCATGTTTTTCGTTTCATTCGAGTCAATTCAAATTAATATAATTATACAGTATCCTGGTCATTTTTGTATCTAGTTCAAATGTGCATATGTATTTACATGTAGTACAAAGATTTTAAGTATAATGTACACTACCAGTCAAAAGTTCAGAAACACTCATTCTTTATTTTTATTATTTTTCTCCACATTTTAGAATAAAAATAAAGTCATCAAAACTCTGGAGGAACACAAATGGAACTATGGTAATTGTGTTGTGATAAAAAAATCCAAAATAAATCAAAATAATTGAATATTTTAGTATCTTCAAAGTAGATCCCCTTTTTGCCTAGAATTTCCAGAAATGTATTCTTGGCATTTTCTCAACCGATTTCTTGAGGAATTTCCCTGAGATGCTTTTTAAACAGTATTAAAGGAGTTCACACCTATGCTGGCTGCTTTTCAGAATATTTTGCTCCAAGTCATCCTTTTAAAATAAATATTTTTTTGTAAATAAAATGTTAGTTTTCTAATGAGAGAAATGTATATGTTGGCACAATTATATTTTTGTCTACAACACTGATTTCAAACATTTAATCATACACCTTCAGATCAAAAGGTTTTTAAAATCATGTGAAACGTTTCAGTGTCCCCAAACTTTTGACCGGTAGTGCATATATAATGTAAGTGATGACAGGAACTAATGGTTTTGTGAATGTTCCCCAACATTAGATGTAACGACAGGTGGTTACATTTGTTACAAATGGTTAGAAAGGTTTAATCCATTAATAAATGTAAAATCAATTATTGGCAATTTGCTGTGGTATAACAGAAATAAAACATATCAGGATGTGCTGTTATTGGAAAGTAATCAACTTCTGGGTCTTAATAGTACCTCGGTTTTGTGTCCCCCCACATCGCAGCGGGGTGGCTGGTGATTATTATACTCTAACAGCAAACCTTGTCAGGTTCTATTCCTTATATAGGACACATTTCAAACTGGGACCACGGCTCAAAAACCATTCTAGTTTCTACCTAGATATCTCACTTTCTCTAACAAGGAGCAGTCAAAAATCCTGCACTTCCACCACAGTGACATAATCTTCTAGCCTTTAACATGCACAGCCAGCATTAGTGTTTAGCTTGTTTACACCAGTTTGATGACGTGTGGAAAATAAATCGTCGTGAAGCAGCAAGATGCAAATCTGGAGGATGGAATCAGGGAGGGTTTATTATGGAATCACCTCGGTTTAAGCTGCCTCCCCACCTGGAGTAGTGGCACGCTGCCCAAACATCTCTCCACAGCCTGCTCTTCTACAGTTTGACGCGTAAAGCCAGCCTGCACACAGCCCTGTTTACATTCATTAAACCTGCATTTCAACACCATTCATATGATCCAATTGTTAGAGAGAGTGGAGCTTTTTGGGTCAAATCCCAAATCACATAGAAATCTAGCCTCCATAACTCCTGCACAAATGATTCCATTATGTGTTCTAAATAACGTCTGTGGCCCTAAGTCGATTTCTTTCATGATTTAATCATTTAAGCATCAGAATTCTTCTGCTCTTCAAACATGAACACTGTTATTATGGTTAATAGGTATCGTTCATCATCACTGGTTTGTTACCGACTTGATTAATGATGTCTGGTCTACAAATAAACAACACAGACCTCATACTGCTGTTGGATGTGATGAAGAGATGCTGGAATGACTTGGCTGATGACGGATGCAACAGAAACATTATACTTGAGTAACACACCACCACAAGAGCAGGTTCCCTTTGCCAGACTGAACTCAAATAAGACTTGAGTGTACATAAATATTTCTTACAAATTGTCTCACATTTGACTGTTAAAATGCAATAATAATGTCACATTTGGCTCCATGAGTGTTTGTCTAATTTTATTTTTAATTTTAGAGGAAGAACATAAAGTAAGTGCAAACCCAGAGGCAGGACAAACAGTTAATAATTCTGGCTAAATAGTTTTGAATGCTGTGCCAGTTCATAATGTCATGTCTCGTTCTGATACTATTCTGTACAACACTGAAAATAGAGCCGTAATGTCAGGACATTGGTGGAAATATCGTCACTTATGTTAGGGTCAGAACATAATACATTTTTCCTAACATGAATCAACATGAATCTTTATCCTTATGAGCTTGGTTCAGTTGGTGAAGTGTGAAGGCTGTTTTTGAACCCAGAACCAGTCCAGAGGGCTGATCTCTGGTCCGCTTGAAAACATTGGACTGGGGTTTGCTTTGACCTAACAGTGGCACGGTACGCAGCAGGTGTAGATGCTTTGGCGATGATTGGCATCATAACACAATTGGTTCAATTTGTCACATACTTACTGTTTCTACTCCTATGGAAAGGCTTGTTATGTGCCAGCCTATAGTTGAGGTCATAAGTTTACATACACCTTGCAGAACCTGCAAAATGTTAATATACATAACATTTACATCTACATAAGACATTTACATGTTTCACAGAAGAAAAAATAATAACAATTTACACAGATTATCCTGTTCAAAACTTTACACCCCCCTAACTCTTAATGTTTCGTGTTGCCTTCATGAGAATCAGGCGAATGTGAACTTATGACTTCAACTGTACTTGGCTAAAAATGTTGTTATGTGAGAGTGATTCCTCATAGGTGTTCGTTTATACTGAAATGCCATTCAGCCAGAAAACACTGTGATTGTGAACCCCTTCCCCAAATGAGCCCATAATGCTCCTGAGTGTGGACACGAGTATTAGGACCAAGTACGAAAACGAGGTTAGACAAAGAAACTATTTAAAATGACAATGCTTTCAACATAAGGAACTAAAAAGTTTCTAGATATTAAACATAAATTAGATGAATAATTGATGTATCCACATTTTTTAAATGCATCATGTCTCTTAAGTCCATTGTTGTGCAGTTTTGTAAGGAAATTGGCCGGTACATTATTCCAGTGTGTCTTGTTCTCACTTTGTCTTTGTTCCCGCTACTGTGTCACATCACACTCACCTGAACACTAACACACCTGCTTCCTGTTTAGCATCAATTACCTCTGTGTTTTTAAACAACTTTATGCTCTCTGTTCTTTGCAAAGTTTTGCCATCTTTTCAAGTAGAAACTCTGTGTGTTATTTGCTTTCCTGGTTTCCATGTTTTTACACTATTGCCTAATCATTTGACCACTGTCTGCTGTGACCACGACGCCGACATGGATTTTAATAAAGATTAAGCTTGTGCTTACATCCACCTAACTCTGATTCATCACATCTCTGCAGATATAAAATCTCAAACAGCATCAATAAAGTTTATATCTAGAAGGTGATCTATTACTTGCTTTAATGATTATATATATATTATCATTTACTCTTTTTATTTAGTTAAACAAAATGTATAAAATTATTTTTGGGTACCTTTGCCCATTACTGCTAATAAGTATAAAACAAAATTACAGTTTTAGTCTGTTACACATGACCACCATCTTCTATTTACACTACCACCTGTCCACACACTCGTGCCATACGGAGGATCCCCAAGCATGTGAAAGGGGATTTCTATGTTTATTTCCATGCATAGTTGTAATATTCCTAATACGTTTTGATTAATGCAGGATGTATTGAGTAATTTAAACGTATATTTAATTGCAAAAATGTCAACTTTTTTAACAAAGTTTAAACTGAGTGTAAATATACAGTATAGAGAACAGTGCAAAGAAAGAACAAATAATACTATGAGAGTATTAATGAAAATATTATTTATGAATAGTATTACACACAATAAGTGTGCATTCCATATAGTATGTTTGGTTGGTTATAAATGTGCTGTATATTTGTGTGTGCGTGTGTGTGTGTGTGTGTGTGTGTGTGTTTGTGTGTAAGTGAGCATGAGTTCATCTGCATGGATGGACATATGGGCCTGGGTGGAGGGGCCTGGGCTGAGCTGACAGACCACCAGCATGGTCTGGGACGCTCCAATGAGCCTCCTGCCACGCACACACACACGAAAACACAGTCACACGTGGCAGGCTCAGGCAGATGGCACCACTTGGTCCTCGAGCCAGGAAAAAGCATGCAAATTAAAGGTTATACCCAGCAGGTTTGAAGCGCTGCCAGCGCGGGGTGGCACAGCAGCCCTGGCCCACCTGCTTATCGGCCCGGGGACATCTGGCTCGATTTTTCTGGAATGAGCGTGACGCTATGAGGAAGAACTCTCATCTGTTCGGGCTGCTCTGTTGCAGCGTTGCTCCCTCACTCTAAAAGATCTCATTAGCTCTTAACTACAGTTGTTAGAATTTGTTGTGTTGCCCAACATGGTGTCTTCGAAATGGCTGCAGAAGCTAAAGATCACGCAAGTCACAGGTTTCATGGTTACTCATGCTAAAAAAGCTGCACAGGGTCCCCCAGGCTTAGACATTCACACTCACACACACACACACAAACACGCACGCACACACACACACACACACACACACATATACACACACACATTCCTGATGAAACTTTAACAATACAGGCACTTGAATTCACTCCCTAATAGGTTTCCCTTATGCTTGCAAGATTTGCTTTAACTTCCATGATTGAATATTCTGATTCAAGGTAGTTTTGCAGATGTTGTAACATATTTTTGGCTATAAATAAATAAATAAATAAATAAACCACCTGGAGTGTGACTAATACAAGTCCAACATTTGGGCAATTAAACCAATTTTTCCTAGTTAACCAACATTAATTCATCAATACAATTTTTTTCTCTGAGTGGTTTTAGTGCAGCAGCAATCATAACATCAGTATCTAAAAACCTAGAACAACTACACAGCTTTTACCTTTAATATTGTGTTAAGTGTCAGGATTTGCAGAATCACATCAATCTAACATTGAAAACAATCATAATCCAGTTGAGGTACTGTTTAAGATCCATTGTACGCAAGTTAAATCTGCTATATCCTCTAACACAGGAGTTAGTTATTAAGATGATGAAAACACTGTGTATTCAAAGTATATGGTATTTAAATGAAATATATAATCAACAAAAAAAGAAACTTCCTCTCACATTCAACTACTTTTATTTCCAGCAAATGTCTTAACATGTGTAAGTATTTGTATTAATATAAAAACATTTAACAACTGAGACATAAACTGAACAAATTTCACAGACATGTGATGAACAGAAATGGAATAACGAGTCCCTGAACAAAGGCGGGGTTGGGGGGGTCAATATTAAAAGTAACAGTCAGTATCTGGTGTCCTCCAGCTGCTTTAAGTACTTCAGTGCATCTCATCCTCATGGACTGCACCAGATTTGTCAGTTCTTGCTGTGAGATGTTCCTCCACTCTTCCACCAAGGCATTTACAAGTTCTCGATCATGTCTGGGGGGACACATGGTTACATGTCATTTTCCACTGTGAGGATGATCAGCTGTCCTTCCTGTCTCCCTGTAGCACCGTCTTATGCATCTTACATTACAGACATCGCAGTTTATTGCTCTGGCCACATCTGCAGTCCTCATGCCTCCCTGCAGCAGGCCTATGGCATGTACATGCAGGTGAGCAGGAACCCTAGGTATCTTTCTTCTGGTGTTTTTCAGAGTCAGTAGAAAGTTCTCTTTAGCGTCTTAAGTTATTGTAACTGTTACCTTAATCTTAATCGCCCACCACCTGTAAACTGTTCGTGTCTTAAGGACTGTTCCACAGGTGCATGTGCAATAATTGTTTATGGTTCATTGAACAAGTGTGAAAAACATTGCTTAAACCCTTTCCAATAAAGATCTTTAAAGCTTAATTGGATTTTACAAAATTATCTTTAAAATACAGTCTCCTGAAAAAGTGACGTTTCTTTTTGCTGAGTTTATGATGCCACAATTTTTTTTTTAATTAAGCAAACTGTGCAAACAGGATATTAAATTCAAGACATTTTAACAACGTGATCCTATTATTTTGTATTTTATTTTTTGTTAGTTTAAATATGAAGTAAAACAGTATATTATGGTAAAAAAAACAAAAAAAACAACTAGAGTTTGTAAATACATAATGTAATAATGATAAGTAAAATTCATTATTGTTTTGCATGCTAGATTATTAGTAGCTTTTTTTGTTATAATTGTTTGTATTATTGAAGTAGTTTGCTAGTACTTCTTACTGTTTCCAGTACTATGTTACATCTGAGCATTAAGAGCTGGCGACTTAACACCAACAGTTACATCCACATTAACATAGAGAAAGTTCTCTGTATTCTATGTATTCAGAGTTGGTTTACACTGGCACTTTTGGAAGATGATTTTTACCATGACCTGCATTATGTATGTGTAGTTCACACCTCCAAGATTGTCAGTATTTATTGAATAGAAATGTCTGAGCCTGGGTTTTCAGTAGCATCTTCACCACCACCACCATCAAACACAAGAATTTTCTTTTACGCCTGAAAAAAAATCTGGAATAGAAAATGCGTACTGAAGAAAACAGATCATGTTGGTTTATTCATTGCTGTCATATTGCAAAACAATTTAACAGAATAGCAAGAGACAATATAAATTCAAAATATAAATTAAAAGGCCAATGCGTTGATGTATGAATGAGAATATGGATTGAAATAAACACCCAATAAAAGTCTAGTATACAGTATGGCCAATATATTGTTGCATACATGGTCTTAGTAATCATCATGCTAATAACTACAAATTTGGTTTAATTGAACAATATGGCTTCCACTTTATTATTCATCAACGTATAAAATAGCACTTGATCCAGCACATCCAAGTTTTTCACATTAGTTACTTATTCAACTTAGAAAGTATACAACAAATTTTATATTTAAGTATGTGTATGTACTTAAAAAAAAATGTGCATGTAATAAGTAGTAACCTCATACCTACCTATTAAAGACTTTGGTAGTGTGATGCACTGTGAAATTCTCTGCTACACACTTTGCCTATGTAACAATTTCATTCATGTTTTATACTTTTAATTTTTGTTGAACTGTACTGTCACAATAAATCAAAAGCTCTGGGATGCTTAACAAGATTAATGGGCAAAAATCTTTGTAAGGTTTCATTCAACATTTAAAAACAGCCTTTAAATGTACTGTAAGTTTAAATTACTTTAAGTGTCAAATGGAATCTTATTACTACAATTAGCCTGTGCTATCTTGGTGATGTGTGGCATTAGGTAAGACTATTATCACATTCCATATATTTCCTTTCTCGTTTTATCTTCTCTCCTTGTTGTCTGCTTTTACTTTTTTACATTTTTAAATTTTTTTTGCCACTTATTCTCGATACTAGCTTACGTTTTGAGAAGATCCATCTGTGTGTGTTTGGATTGTAGATTGTTTTTTTTAGAGTAAAGGTGTGGGATCAAGGGTTTTTGGTTTGTGTGTTATCATGCCACTTTGTCTGAGCGCTGTAGAGTGATTGAGTGCAGTGCTGATTGAAAGAGAAGCAAACTGGGTTTGACGTTGCAAAAGGCCTTCAAAAGTCAGAGAGCGATCAAGCGTACGTGTGTGTGTGCGTGTGTGTGTGTGTGTGTGTGTGTGTATTGTGTGTGTGTGAACTCATTAGTCGGCATACTAAGTGCTCATTGTTTCAGAATATTCAAGCTCAGTACACCCACAGTTAATTGTTTTTCGTTCTCATTTTCTCTGTTTATACACTGCCGCTAAGCACCCACTGGCTATTTTGAAGGTTGATTCGCTTGACACTTTATGGATGAATTTATTATTTTTTATATATATATATATATATATATATATATATATATATATATATATATATATATATATATATATATATATTTCTTTGCCTGGTCTTTCATATGAGTCAGGGCATAGTCTGCTCATAGCCAGTGCATCTGTGAGGATGATGGGAATGATGGCATGCGTGGACTGTAAACAGCCTGTGGTGGGTGGGTGGGTGGGTGGAGGGGTGGAAGGGTGATGTGACATGGCACTAGCTGACTGTGCCAGCATCCTAACTGGCAATGCCATGTGCCCATCAGTGCCATGGTGACCCAGAGCTGTCTGAGAAGACAAAGGCCGACCCATCACTGAATTCCATTGGGGGCGTGTGGGATCACCACAGGGCCAGTGTGTGGGTGATGAAGAACAGGGCAAGTTGACAGGGCCTGTGTGTGTGTGTGTGTGTGTGTGTGTGTGTGTGTGTGTGTGTGCGCGTGCGTGTGTGTGTGTGTGTTGAAGTAGAGTGAACTTATGTCTGTTTGCACAGTGTTTGTACACTGTGAATTGACTATTATCATATTATTGCAAACTATATTATTTAACATTAAGACCATTTCACCTGTTGGAAGCAAACTTGAAATAATATTTTTTTGTAATTAAAAAAATGAAATATCCTGTGTATCATTTGTTAATGCCATGCATGAATTTCTTTCAGATGGTCACACATATGTTTTCAGCACATAGTGTTAGTTTAGATCTGAAAGCAGTGCCACCTGCAAAGGTTTATGCATATTAATACAAATTCATATGGACTTGTATGGCATGTGCTTCACTTAACGTAAGCCTTATAATAAACAGAGAAAAGACAGTTATGCAACAAAAAAAATGTATAATCGTTTGCCGTTTGTGTAAGACTTTTTAAAAACATTTTTGGAAGGAGTCTCCACTGTCAGTGCTTTGTTACAGTGAGAAGTAAAGCAGTTCCTTTAAGTTTTCTGCCATTGGAAAGTGTTCAGGAAGGAGGGATTTACATTTTGTTGTTGTTGTTGTTGTTGTTTTTCGGTAATATGACAAGAAATAGAAACAAAATTAGGCTGGTGAGGAAAATATTGTTTATAGCTGCTATAACATAAGTGATAACAGAAACTAACTTGTCTTGGGGACGTTCCACAAGATTATACGTAACTATAAATTGCTGTATTATAGGAGGAATAAAACACTTAAGGTTTTGCTGTTATTGGAAAATAGTCAACTTTGCTTAGAGTTTTAGATTATTGTTTGTACACCCCATTGTGTTTTATTCCCTACTTATGCCTCTTACTTTATGTAAATCTGTTTAGATAGTTTAATATTTCAACACTGTATTCATGATATTACACAGACTCATGGTTCCTGGGTGCCGATGCGTGTTGTGATGTCCATGACACATCACCTACTGGGGTTTTAGAGATCGCCTTGGATTAGAAAGTGTGAGAGAGAAAGGAAAGATGGGGTCATATAATAGTGAGAGTCATGGGGGGCCTGTCTCATGACAGTTTATTTTAGCTGGCAGCGATTAGCTGATAGCGAGGTGTGAGAGACGCTGCTCTGACACTCCAGCGCTCAGGACATGTGCTCTCCACACGAGCAATCACTTCAGCTGCTCTTTCATCAAGCACATCCTTCACACACTGCTGCTTTTTCATGCCTTGTCGACCTTGTTCTTCCTCTAATTCTGTGATTTCAAGATGCTGAACCATAAAATTCTGACCCTCAACAAGGTGAAAGCAGTTATCCAAAACCAACTGGGCCTGTGTGAATATGTATTTGCCCCCGTAGTTACTAATCCCCCAAATCTGTGAAACTGCATTCATAATGGGGTTCAGCTGGAGTAGATGCAACCAGACCTGATTACTGCAAACCCTGTTCAATCACATCAACACTTAAATAGAACTTTTTCAACAGCATGAAGTTGGTTAAAAGGTCTTACACTATGCCAAAGTTGAAAGAAATTCCAGAAATGATGAGGAATTGAATATATCAGTCTGGGAAGGGTTACAAAGCTGTTTCAAAGGCTCTGGGACTCTAAAGGACCACAGTGAGAGCCATTATCTCCAAATGGAAAAACTCGGCACAGTAGTGAACCTTCCCAGAAGTGGCAGAGCTTCCAAAATTCCTCCAGAGCACATCAAGTACTCATCCAGGAAATCACAAAAGAGCCAAGGACAACATCAAAGGACCTACAGGCCTCTCTTGCATCAATAAAGGTCACTGTTCATGACGCCACTATCAGAAAGACACTGGCCATCCATGGAATAGTAGCGAGGTGAAAACCACTGCTAACCCAGAAGAACATTAAGGTTTGTCTGAATTTTGCCAAAACACACCTTGATGATCCACAAACCTTTTGGGAGAATGTTCTGTGGACTGATGAGTCTAAAGTGGAACTGTTTGAAAGACAGTGGTCCCATTACATCTGGCATATAAAGATGCCTAGTCAAAGTCCTGACTTGAACCAATTGATATGCTGTTTCAGGAAACAGGCAGTTCATGCTTGAAAACCTCCAGTTTGGCTGAACTAAAGAAGTTCTGCAAAGAAGAGTGGGCCAAAATTCCACCATAGTGCTGTGAAAGACTGATCTCCAGTTATCGGAAGCATTTGGTTGCAGTTATTGCTGCTAAAGGTAGCACAACCAGATTTTAAGTTTAAGGGGGCAATTAGTTTTTCCACATGGAAGATAGATGTTCGATAACTTTTTTTATTGCTTCAATAAACTAATAAATAAAAACTGTATTGTGTGTTTACTCACTAAGCTTGATTTATTTATTTATTGTGATATTTTGCAAAAGGTGTGTTTCTGTAATCTTAAAGTTAATAATAGAAGATCATGACCTATTAATTACTAGGATGCAAATCTTCTATCATCTACATGATATTTTCAGTCATTTAAGAAAAAAAAAAGTATATTATGCAGTGACAGTAACATAGAGGACTCTACCATATGGATAAATGCCAAATGACACAATGTCATAACACATTTTAAAAAATTTGATCTAAATTGTGTGCACACAGAAAATATGCATATATATTTATATTTCACTTGAGGCTTTTTTTTTAACTAAGCACCTGCTCTCAACTGAATTAGTATCAAAAGCTTAAAACTGTCAAAATCTTTGAAAACCTACTGTGGATATATGTGCTGTTACATATGGACTACAGTAATACCATCCATCCATCCTCAACCGCTTACTCCTTTTCAGGGTCGCAGGGGAACCTGGAGCCTATCCCAGGAAGCATCGGGCACGAGGCGGGGTACACCCTGGACAGGGTGCCAGTCCATCACAGGACGCAATCACATACACACTCACACACACATTCATACACTACGAACACTTTAGACACGCCAATCAGCCTACCATGCATGTCTTTGGACTGGGGGAGGAAACCGGAGCACCTGGAGGAAACCCCCGCAGCACGGGGAGAACATGCAAACTCCGCACACACATGGCCCTGGCGGGAATCGAACCCCGGACCCTGGAGGTGTGCGGCGAACGTGCTAACCACTAAGCCTACAGTAATACATGTTATGTAAATAACAATGTTTATTAACTTTTGGACTGTTTTGACAGTTTTAAAGAAAATTCTATCTCAGTTTTTTACACCTAATAATTACCTCCATTATAAAAAGTACTTGAGTGCTACACTCAGAAAATGGCAGTTTACCCTTTAATTTTAGCCACTCACCAGCTAGCGCTCCCTTATCACAGAAGAGCTACTAACCGGGGAGGGTGATGGCTAACAAATGCTTAATGAGACATGTCAAGCCAGCCAACACATCTTTTCGAAATGCATAACACACTTGGTGGAAAGGGATATCTGCCCTCTTCTGCATACATGAGCTCACAGACACCAGTGATTGGCTAGTGTCACTGTGATTGACAGGTGAGAGAGAGTATGCCATCTCTTTCCTTTCCATCTGGATATCAAGGCCAAAGTAAAGTCCAGGTGCATCTTCAGGATTTCAACTTGCGATAGTCAGGAGAGTTACATTCCATTCAACTTAATGTTCCACAGAGTCTTTATTTATGTGTGTTTGAAACATGTTAGCAAATAAAAATAAAGTGTACTGCTCCCTAACAGAGAATAGAAACAGAGTAGTGTTTCATGTTCCTCCAGTTCTGTTAATATTTCCATTGAAATGCTATTCTTAATGAATCATGTAATTATTTCTGATTTTATTATTTCTAACATGTTTCCAAGTACGCATCAGAGGGGAAAAATAGGTCAAATAGATCAGAAAGACAAACAAAAAAATCTGTGTTTAATGCATGTTTTACTTTCATATTCAGCCTCAGTGTCATATCTTTCCATATCCATGAAAATAACTCCAGCAATTAAACAGCCATTTCTGAGAAAGTCCAGAGAACAGAGAGTGCAGGAGTGGAGCCAGGAGAAAGAAATAAAGAAGGAAAGAAAAGGACTGCAATGCTTCCAGGAGTAACACTGTGACTCAGAGTTTTCCCTGGGCACTTTCCCTGGGTGAAGTGAAAATTAAAGCCTTAGAAATGTCAGGAAAGTTCTGTTAGTGGGTCGGTTTAGACAGTGAGAGCTTTGGGCAGTTTGCTAAAGATCAGAAACAGAGAGCCAGGTTGAGATCTTCTTTCCAACACGCATGAAAAGATAAAGTAATAAGTAAGGGATAAAACACAATGGGGAGTGGTGTTACAGGAAAATAATCAAAGATGAGGTGATGTGATGTGATGTGAGATTTGGGGCAAGGCGCAGCATGTGACATCATCACAACGCACATTCACTCAAAGCCCTCTTCGCTTGACATGCATTTAACAGCTAAAAGGTCTCATTTGCCAACAAACATCACTGCGAAAGACCGTGCAAAAGAATTTCACGCAATTGTCATTTCGCCTATTCAAGTAGTTTTCCCGCAAAAAAAGCACAACAAGCTCCACACATTTTGAAAAAAGCCCCAGCAAAATTTTGCATTTTTGGCCACAACAATCACAAAAAAAAAAATCCTGAACAGACTGATAAGATAAAAAAAAAAAAGTCTTCTCTCCTGAAGACTTTCCCATGGTAGAAAACCTACGAACCATAACAAAGCATTTATTCTTTGTTAAATAGCAACAAATATTTTTGATCCATTTATAATTATTATAGATTAAATTATTTGGGACGTCAACCATACAAGTATCTGAGAATAAACAGTTACTAGAGAAACACATGCAAAGAAACCTGTGACGGAAATTACAGCCCGAACTACTGTCATACACCTTCTGACCAATCATATTTGAGAATTCAACACTGCTGTGGTATAATAATAATAATAATAATAATAATAATAAGAAGAAGAAGAAGAAGAAGAAGAAGAAGAAGAAGAAGAAGAAGGATAATAAGAATAATAAAACACAATCTATTGAGGAGAATAAATACCAAAGATATATGTTTTAAGGCATGTTGAACAGTTTAAGGGTTTTTACGTGTTTTGTTTTTTTGTTTTTTGGAGTCACATATGTGTCCAATGGCTTTGAGTAATGAGACACAGACTGTATCTAGCTAGTGAAATGGGGATTAAATAAATAGATGATAAGCTAATGGGTGGTTATTAGGTTTGTATTGAGATACTGGTCAACAATGGGAACATTTCAGAGATTCCTGTGCTATCGCTGTCCACACACCAGTGCAGGCTCTGAGAACACAACTGGTCTGTGTCACAGCTCTGTGACAGTGAGACTGGAACTCACAATCCTAATTTGCTGCTGCTCGGTGGTCTGCTTTCTGTTAAACAGACCCTGTGATAAGATGCAGGTTCGCCTTCTTTTTTTTTTTGCCCCCCTTCCATTCAGTTCTCCCAGTGAACTCTTGTGTGTCCCTCTGCCCCCTGGCCTCACCTCTATGAAAATGCCAAAGATAAATGATTTGTCTGCAACGTGACGCCTGCTGTTTGTTGATAGTTTTAACCCAAATAGCACATGACGTACATTATGTCCTCATGTTGGCTTAGGGATCACTGGAAACTTTTCGGGCCAGTCTGGCATCCTGAAAGAAGAGCAGGATCAGGACTGAACCAAGATCTGTTTTTTAGGAAACACCTTCATGCTTCACATTCTTTCTACATCTCTGGAGGAGGCAGATTGAATGCAGACAATCATAGCTTTTTAGAGATGAGTGCACTGTCAGGAAATATGGCAGTAAACTGTAACTTTGCTAGTGCTATTAGAAGTACATCTTTTACACTTTTACTTTGTGGGTGATTCTATGATTGAGGTAAAAGGCATTTTAAATGCATGTAAAGCAACCTATGAGCATGTTTCAGATAAATAACTTTACTAAACATTACTAAAACCTACAGTCTACAGCACTTTTTAACTGTCCCAGCATACTACTTAATACTTAACTTGAAATTCAATCATTGGGAAATACTTCAAAAATCATATTATGTTTGCATTAATGTGTCAATCCATTTAACATGTTATTCTTCAAACATCCTTTTCCATGATTTGTTTATTATAATTGATTAAAAATGTATATTTTAGGCCCACATCATTCACTCAACACTTACCTGAACACACTGACCTCTATGAAATATTTGGAATTTTCCACATGTCACATTTTCATCAGGAAGTTGCATCATCCAAATGTCTTGAAGATCATGGGAAGAAGAAATTTGTAAATTTGTAATATTGACTGGTAAGGTCACTTCTAAAAGTATAACTTTTTTAACATACGTTACCCAATTTATAGATTAAAATTAAATAATAATAAAAATACTACTACTACTACTGCTACTACTACTACTACTACTACTACTACTACTACTAATAATAATAATAATATTATTATTGTCATTTAATATTACATGGAGGCTAGTTAACTACATTATTCTGTGTGCATTGACACTTTTACTCATTTACTCATCTACAGCCAAGAAATTGTGTGTAAAAAAATGACTTTTTGCCTGGGGTGGGTTTAACATGTGGTTTCTAAATGGTTACGTGCATGTTTTCTTAGATTTAATGTTAAAAAAATATTTTCAAGGTCTAAATGGCACCATAAATGTCTCCCCGCCCATGGTTCTTTTAACTAGGAAAGTAAATATAGGTACCTTTAAAATTATAAGGTCTTATTTTTTATTTTTATTTATTTATTTATTTTTTACTTAAGTGGTATTTCAAAATGCTATTTGGCCAATTAATAAAGGTCAGCGGCCTGGGGAATACATGCAAATCATCAACGATGGACAGATTTTAAGCTACCTTACATAGTACCAGGCAGCTATATTATTATCATCCCTTTAATTCTAGCTGTACTGTGTCACTGAGACACAGCATACAGCACATAAACTCAGTCCATATTTGCTTGCCATCTCTGCCCCTGACTAACTAATCACAGCTTTCTGTCTGCTCTGTTTGTGCCTCAGGGCACGCCAAGGTCTTTAGCTGTCCTAGCTTCTTTGATAGCATAAAGCACAATAACATGAAGGTTTTGACAATAAAGGATTGGCTCAGGGAAGAATGAAATGCATATTGCAAGTGTCACACATTTCAAACATAGACAAGAAGCCAAGCCAAAGATTGAATCTGTGTCCAAATTTTGCTTCAGAAATTTGCACTGGAGTTATGAGGCAAATGTTTCAAACAAGTATTGAACGCTTTAGACATACCGATCAAGTAATGTATCCCAAAATAATAGCACAAGTGCTTGACACCATGTCAAGCTGGTAAGCAATCTCAGACCCCGTCCACAAATGAAGTGCTGGACCATATGGCCAACAGTTTGTGGACACCTGACCATCACACTCATATGTGTTGTTGAGCATCCTATTCCAGATATATTCCCACTTTCCTGTTATAATAACCTCCACTCTTCTAGGAAGGCTTTCCACTAGATTTTGGAACGTGGTTGTGGGGATTTGTACTCATTCAGCTACAAGATCATTAGTGAGATTAGGCACTGAGGTTGGGTGAGGAGGCCCGGGGTGCAATTGTTGTTCCAGGTTTGGGCCTCTAAGTTCCAGTGAAGGGAAATTGCTGCTACAGCAAGATGGTACAGCATACCAAGACATTATATACAATTGTGTGCTTCTAACTTTTTGGCAACAGTTTAGGGAAGAACCACATACTGTATGGGTGTGATGGTCAGGTGTCCACAAATGTTTGTCCATATAGTGTATGTGCTGTACTGCTCCTGATCCACTGCTTTTGTGATTCAACTTGTACAGATTTTGGACATTTTTTATTCAAGTATAACCTTGGCGTGCATGTGTTCAGCACATTTAAACACTTTCGTCTGGATAGAATTTTTTTTTTGAAAACACTCCTGTGGATGGAATTTAAAAAACAAACAAACAAAAAAACAGAAGAATTAAAGCTACATTTTCAAACTTATGAATGACGGAGCAACATATTTGCTTTATGATACTGCATGGCAATTTATGTATAAAAATATATATACAAAAATGCTTTGCAAAGTGAGCTTGAAATGAGTTTGCAGTGTTTCTAATATGCAGGTTTCGTTACTTGCTGCATCATAGTCTCATAGCGGCAGTGCAAACCACTGCAAAAAAAAAAAAAAGAAAAGAAAAAGTTACATTTGGACATAACTATTTCTTGGCTGGTTGACTACACTTGAGCTAAGTGGAAAATTGGTGTAAATTAGATTTTTCCTTAAACCTTTTGCGTTAATCAATTGTTTCACAGTTGGTGAAGGAATTTAATAAAGTATTCGGTGAAATCTAACCTCTTTTTTTTTTTTTTGCAATATAACAGTAACTGAACACAGAGTTCTGGTGAGGAAGTGCTATGATTCAGCCAAGATGCTGTAAAATGTATTTTCCATCTCTGGCATACATCTCTGACTACATCTGATTTAGATCCTTTCATAAGGACACGGTGAACTGCCCTTCTCCAAACCACAGGCTTTGCCAATCTAAATGCTCATTTTTCCTGCACAGAATATTAACTCTGAGAGGTCAGACTTCTCCCCAGTTTACAAAACCATTTCTTGCATGGAGCAGATTCTCCACTGCTGACTTTTTTAATCATCAGCTGACGAAGTAGTCCAAGTCCGTGAGATGGAGAAGTCGTGTTTTGCTTGGCCAAACCCTCCAGACTCTCACAACTACCATATGCAAAAAGGCCCATGTCATTCCCAGCTTTTAATAAATCCAGATCACAGTGTTATTTTAGCCTTTTTCTGAGCCTGTGGGTCAGAGTAGTGGGGAACAAAAATATTATGGTCATCCACCATAAATTTTCCTGGCTCTGGAAAGCCACAAAACCCTCTCTTTGTTTCAGCAAGAGTCTATCTAACCACTGCAATGAGAAAATCAGGTTTAGGCATTGTGACAGCCTTCAACATGGAAAAAAGGAAAGGACCAGATGAGGATGGGATGCTCATCCTTCTACTCAAGTCCAAAATGAGCTTTTAGATGCACATGAAAAACCAGTTTTGCCAATCCAATTGCAGCGGAGACACAAAAAAGTCATTTATGTTAAATAAAACTTTTAATTGTCTTCAAAGAATGTGCCAGAGCATTGGTAATGGAGCTAACCAGAGATTTGTCAGAATGTTCTAGAAAGTGAGAGAGCCTCTCATCACTCCTGCATGGCCTTTGATTTAGGACACGCAATGAAGCACTGCAGTAATTTGCACAAAAAGGAAAACACAGACATTTGCTGTCCAGATCCAGATATGTTTAGCGGTCATATCCAAACCCATCTGGTTTCATTTTAATCCACTCTGAGTCACACGTGAAATTATACTTGGCCGTCTTCGTTTTATTAGTCATCTTTGATTTATGACCTTCAAAGTAAAAAATAATTGGCCGACACTGCATGCCTTTTATAAGGCTTGTTCGGGGGGCGAACACGAAACGTTGGAAAAATGAGTCCAAACAGAAGGAATGCATGACGTTATGACTTGAGAAGGACCAGGGCTCCACTTGAGCTGCGCTGTGTATTTTTATAACAAGCGCCTTCTTGGCCGGCTATACTGCACTCTGCCAAGTGCTTGTGTACACAGCATCAAACAGGTCATGTAACTTTTGGATAAAAAACATCTTCATGCGATAGTTCAACAACTAGAGCAAACACATGGATTTTAAAGCAAAGACTGCTGAGAGAACTGCTAGTTTGGACTGGTTTATGACGCAGTGAAAAGAGTTTTAAAAATTAAATACATAATTGCTGAAAATGTACCAGCAGTGATATTGATTTTCACAAATTTCTTTTTCTTCCTCTTCTTCCAGTTAATTAGTTGGGCAGTGGTTTTTAATATTAAGTATTCACATATTCCTAGTTCACTAATGTACAACCCTTCATCTGAAGGTGTTAAATGCAGAAAGGTGAAAAAAAGAATATTGAAGATTTCAGCTACTCATTTATTTATTTGTGTCTAAGCCTAAGTGCATTCTGGGTAACAGTGGTTTCCCACACATTGGCCAAAGATTAGGTTGTGTAGAAGTCTGTGTAATGTCATGCGACAAACAAGAAGACAAGCATCAGATCTACCCTGGATGTAAAATGGCTTGTCTGAATGCAATTAAGATGTAGCATTCTTTAATAGAATAACATAAAATTTTAATATAGAATATGACATGAACATGGGACAAGGAACATGGCACAAGGAAATGTTTACAGATGGAAAACTCACTTTTTTACAAATAAATATTGCCAAGAAGAGAATCTAAATGAATAAAGACGTGTGCAAGTGGGACAAACAATGGTGATCAGTGATTGGTCATTGAAAAACAGTGGTGGTCAGGGATTGGTTGTTTGGAATAATAGTGATCAGCGATTGGTCATTGGGAATAATTGTGATCAGTGATTGGTTATTTGGAAAAATGGTGATCAGTGATCAGTTATTAGGAACAATGGTGATCCGTGATTGGTCATTGGGAACAATGTTAGTGATTGGTCATTTGGAAAAATGGTGATCAGTGATCAGTTAGTAGGAACAATGGTGATCTGTGATTGGTCATTGGGAACAATGTTAGTGATTGGTCATTGGGAACAAACGTGATCAGTGATTGGTTGTTAGGAACAATGGTAATCAGGGATTTATCATTGGGAACAATGATGAGTTATTGGTTGTTAAGGACAATAGTCATCAGTGATTGGTCATTTGGAAAAATAATGATCACGGATTGGCTGTTTGGAACAATGATGATCATTGAGTGGTCATTGGGAACAATGGTTATCAGTGATTGGACATCCGGAGCAATAGTGATCAGTGGTTGATCATTGTGAATAATGATTATCAGTAATTGGTTGGAGGGAATAAAGGTAATCAGTGAGTGGTCATTGGGAACAATGGTAATCAATTCAGTGCAAGCAGAACTTTTCTAAATAAAGTCACTATAGATGTCTAAAATGTCACCAAATATATGGGTCATTGGCAACATTGACTACAACACTGACCTGGAAAAACAATGAGGAATGACTGATTTTACATTTACATTAATACTGCCAAGCTGTCACTGCTGGGTCCTTGAGCAAGACCCTTAACCCTCAACTGCTCAGTTGTATAAATGAGATAAATGTAAGTCGCTCTGGATAAGGGCGTTTTTAAAGTGTTTCAAGAAACTTCTTAGGAATTTGGCTTTGGCATTTATAAGAACAGACATTTATTCTGTGAAAGCACTGTTGATGTAAGGGTTATATGTTGACCCTGATAGTTATTATTTCTAGCAAGCTTGGAGAAACTAGAAACATCTCTCATCTTTCTCCTTGACTTTGTGCTAAAAGTTGTGCTAAAAGTATTTAAAACAAATGCAAAAAAAGGAAAATTGATAAAAAGGAAGCGTTAAAAAAGAGAGAGTAAGCGGAGAGCATTAGAGTATATTTGCAAGAAGCTGACTTATATTCTTGCAAACAAGGAGCAAAAGCCAGAGAAAGAACATTTCCCTTTTTTTATTTGGAAGACAGCCTAAAAATGTGCCTGTCGCAGATGTTTCAACAGAAGGTGTTTGCATGCTGTTCGTTAATACACTGCCATACGGGACACAGTATGACCACCACAATAACCAGTAAGTAACACTCTGTGTGTGTGGAGCCAAGAGCCAACTTTACCTTCTGGCTTTGGGAGAAACCTGTACCCTGTGGATTGAGATGTACCTCGGTGCCGCCGCATTGCCTGTGACTAATATTGGCACAGAAAATAAAATATCGGGGGTGAAGTTTGTGGTATAAACTTTTGGGGATAGAATTTGAGAGCTTTGGAAGTGTACATTAGCAAATAGATATTTCGAACATTACCAAACTAAAATGTGACAATAAGATCTGTAAGAGATCATGATTTCCACTCAATTATTGGAAAGATGAGCACTTACTCTAACATCATGAAACAATTTTACAATGTAAAGGATGTCAGTGAATAAACTGTCGTTCTTTTTCCCCTCACTCATACTAACTAGAATAAATGTTGGAAAGTGTTATAAAATGTAGATTTATTTTACACATTTTACACACCTATACACAGACCTATACACCTATGTATGACACACCTATGCACAATCCACTGCAGAATTATCTGCATTCTTTAAAAGAAACAATGCCATCCAATGAACCCTTAACAACCCCCTAAAAAAAAGGGGGGGCCCCTTTTTTGTATTTTTTATTTTTACATACAAGATACAAAATGTTTTGTTCACTTATCATTATGGGGCAGTGGTGGCTTGGTGGTTAAGGCTCTGGGTTACTGATTGGAAAGTCGGGGGTTAAAGCCCCAGCACTGCCAAGCTGCCACTGTTAGGCCCTTGAGCAAGGCCCTTAACCCTCTCTGCTCCAGGCATGCCTTTATCATGGCTGACCCTGCACTCTGACCCCAGCTTCCTGACATGCTGGGATATGTGAAGAAAAAAGAATTTCACTGTGCTGTAATGTATACATGACCAATACAGACTCATTATCATTATCATAATGATGACCTCTGACCTTAGCTTGCTTGTGTCCATGGCACTAGTTCTCTTTCATCTGCTTGGTGTTACTCTCATTTTCCAGAGCAGATGCAGTCTTTGTGTAACTGAGAATGGCTCTGATTTCCTGAACGACTGTCAGGAAGGTAGACACAAATTTACTGTGTCGTAATGCTTTTTTCTTTGTTTATTTGTTTATAGACTTTTAGGATGACACTGAATGAAAAAAACATACCAGTGCATTTTAAGTGAATATTTAAACACGTTCTCATGTACATTTCAGACAATTAGTTATTATTTTTTTTTTTTTTAAAAAGTAAATGAGGTTTTACACCCATTTCCAATACAGCTTATCCTACACAGGGTCACAGGGGAGCCTGGAGCCTATCCCAGGGGGGACACCCTGGGCAGGGTAGCATCCAATTGCAGGGCACAATTTACACTATGGATAATTTGGAAATCAGCCTACAATGCATGTCTTTAGACTGGGGGAGTAAACTGGAGTACCCAGAGGAAACCCCCAGGGCATGGGTAGGACATGTACACACAGGGCATGAGTAGGATAGCAGTTTTACACCATGTCGTTATAAATATTAGAATGTTATGCTACTTTTTAATCTAAAAACAATAGCAAAAATACAACACCCTTAAAGTAGATATATTTTATATTTGTGTCTCCGTTTCTATCATTGACTTGCAAATGCAAGAGGAAAAGGGGAGAAAATAATCAGTTATTAAAATTCAGGTAATGTATTCCTGTTTCTGAATTCTATTTGAGAAACATTATTAATTTCATATATCACGTTCGGAGCGGCCATCTGTTCGCGCCGCACCAGTGCACCTCCCTCCATCTGCCTTGTTTTTAGAGAGAAGGTGAAAGAGAGAGAGAAAGAAGGAGAGAGAGAGAGAGAGAGAGAGAGAGAGAGAGAGAGAGAGCTCTGGGGAAGTTTCACTGACTTTTTTGATTTGTCACTCATTCGTTCCTTCAGGAGACCATGACTCTCACGAGGCTCAGGATGCTCCTCAGCTTGCCTTCACCTCCTCCTCCTCTTTCTCCTTCTCCCTTTGTTTTTTTCTCTCTCCTTGTTGTCCTGCTCCACTTCCCGGCCCCCTTTCTTCCCCTCCCCGCCTGCCTCGCTCCCTAACTGGAGGAAACAGATTGCGGAGTCGGCACAGTGAGATGTAGCCCTGCCACAGTTAATTTAGCATCTGTGCATCCACGAATATGAATACATTTACAAGTTGTGGATATAATTAGATACTGAAGTGTGAAGCAGAGGAGCGTCAGGTGAAGGAGGAAGATGAGGGAAGAATAGGTCGGGCTGTTTGGGGTTCAGAACAGCTCGGCTTTTGTTTGCCTAAGAACATTGCACATAAATTTACATTTATATTCTGTACATTTATGCATTTGGTAGATGCTTTCAACCGTAGCAACTTACAAGCCTTGCGTAGAGCTGTTAAGGGAGCCGATGAGTGAGGTTTATATAAATGTGCTTATTCTAATAAGTTATCATTTCTATAGTAAGAAATTAATGGTTTGGTCATATAGTGCTTTTTTTTTTTTAACATTACAAAGCACTTTACATTGTGTCTCATTCATCCATTCACACACACACACTCACCAATGGTAGCAGAGCTGCCATGCAAGGCACAAGCTTGCCAGCAGGAGCAACTTGGGGTTCAGTTTCTTGCCCAAAGACACTTTGGCATATGGAGTCATGTGGGCCAGGAATCGAACCACCAACCCTACATTTAGTGGACAACCCGCTCTACCACCTGAGCCACAGAGGGCCCACACAGGAATGTGCATGATGGATGGTCCACATGAATGAATTAAAAGTCCCCATGAAGCGCTTTATGCCTCATAATGCCGCATAGCATTATTCAATGTGTTGACGTAATTTCCACTGAAACAGGAAATCAGGGCGGGGCATATCGACTTGCTCCTCCCCCTTATTAAATAGCCAATAGCGTTTAGTTTACCTCGTAGCCAGGAAATGTACAACTGTTGGGGGTGGGACACTTCAGATTCTAGAGAGCATTTGATTAGACAGAAAATCTGATGAGAAGCTGCAGCGCAGAACGATGTCATCAAAATGATAAATCCGTTTTGAATGCATATATCTTTAAAATGTGAATTTTTTCATTGTTTTGGAGCACACTAGCTTATAGAGAACCTTACGTTTAACATATTCACACTAAAAACTACAAAACTTCATGCAGGACTTTTTTATTTTGGACATTTTGTGAATTACAAAATGGCTTATTTTGTGAATGACTTTCCACTGGCCAAGTGCAGTTATGGTGTGTGTGTATACACACACACACACACACACACACACACACACATGCTCATATACATGCTCATACATGTGTTGATGATCATGTTTTGCTGTTCACACATATTTCTGTTTCCTCTTAACTCAATGCAGAGCTTCTGCTTTCTGATGCGTGATTTTTTTCAGGCACAAATCAGGAACACACAGTGACGTGGGCTAATGTTGTGTTGTTCAGCCATATGCCACAGTGATGTAGGCTTTCCATAATGAAATCATTATACATGATCGATACAAAACGTGGAATTTTAAAAGACTTCTCTATTTTGGAAGATATTTGATCATTTTCTTGTATTAAATACAGTAGGGGAGAAACCGACTCCAAACACACGCAGAAGTGGGTAATGTTGTGTTGTCGGACCATATGCCGCAATGTTACAGCCTCAGCAGCAATGTGCAGCACAGTCGGTCCATAATGAAATCATTATACACTTGAAACCAAACGACAGCCTATGCAAAATATTTCCTCTCTTTTCAGTAATATATAGTAATTATAGTATGACTTGATAGATTGCGTAAAATGAAAAGTATATTGCTGTGCCACTGTAGGTTTTAGCGAGTGCCTGGAATAAGCACTATAATACTGCCTGTCTATAGCTACCAAATAAATATGCAGATATTTGCCTTTACTTCATTTATATTCATTTTAATCACCCTGCTGCCAAATCCAGCATAAACGGATTAATATGAAAATGACCTTCAGGGGGAAAAAAAATTGCGTGAAACTTTAAGGTTAAAGGTAGACATGTGAAGAGAGGAAGCACCTTCTCTCAGCAGGGGGAGATGGGAGATAATTGATTTTGGATGCCGTCATGCAGCGGGACTCACAGATAAGAAAGTTTTAGATCTGGATTCTGTCAGGGTTCTGCATATAAATGACATCAGGGTAATGAAATAAAAGCATTAAAAGCAGAGAAGATGTAATTAAAAGCACACTGCAGGACCCAAGCGCATTCAACTCAGTGGGGTTTGGATACCTCAGGTGGCAGAATATTATTATTTGACAAATTATCTACAAGTTCATGAACGCAGTTTTATTCAACGCTGTTCATGTTGTGTTTAATGGAAACTGAGCTGCAGTGGATGCATTTTATTCTAGTGTATTGCCTTCTGTAGTCTTTTCGTATACATGTGGGGCCAGGGAAAACATAATCTACTATACATATAGTGAGAACGGAGAAATTAAGCTTAAGTGAAAGTATACCTAGATAAGGTGTCAAAATCATACTCAATAAAAATTGGAAAGCGTATCCTCCCAAAAATGTTCTCAAGTCAAAGGAAATAAGTTGCTACATTGAAATGTACTCGGGTATCAAAAAAGGTTAGTCTCAGGTTAGCGCCAATAGCCGCCGCAGGACTACAGCACCCATCAGCCACTGCACACCACATATTCACATCACGCACCAAGTCACATGATCACAAACACCTGAATCACGTTCACGCGCTAGTATTTAAGTCACGTTTGTATAGCACTCTTTGTGTAGCATCTGTTGTGAATAGCTGTTGTATGTTGTCGTATCCATGCCATACTCATGTATATTTCATGCTTGTCTAGCTTATGTTTGTGTTTCTGTTATGTAGCCCAAGTCTTTGTTCACACGTTTCACTTTTAATGAAATACTCCTCACTTGCATCCGTCTCCAACCAATCCGTAACAGTTTTCATGTGAAAACTAGTCACTTTTATTACTTGTCTATAACTGACAAGCTGACTCTTTTACAATGCTACACAGTTTGATAATGAATTAATCAGAAGTAAAATATAATGCAAACAACCACTATTTAACATTAGGTAGAATCCGACTTGCTGCATAGATAATTTATGGTAGCTACTGGAATCAAGAAAACAGGCTAACTTAGGTAAATATAGCAAGTTAATATTAGCAAATTAGCTAACATTACCTCAACAGTTCAAAACTCAATAGTTCAAGTGGAGTTTATTCCTTCTAGGGAGGCATAGGAGAAACAAAAGGCTTTGCTTGCTCAAGCATATTGAAACGTTTTACTGAAATACAGATATAAGGACTAGAAAGTAAGGGTGTTTTTTCTTAGAAATGTAATTTAGTAAGAGTACAAGTATTCAAGTATACTGTAAATTCCACAAAGTATACTTAAATATAGCAATGAAGTCAAGTATCTTCCATGCCTGGATATAGTTGTGGAAACGACAGGCTTTCCTGAACTGAACTCTTCTGCATGTATCTCAACCAAAAGTAAAGTTCTTAAATTTCGCTTACCCCCAAATGTGCAAAAGGTTTAAAAAAAATAAAATAAAAAATAAAAAAATAATAAATAAATAAATAAATAAATAAATAAATAAATAAATAATAATAATAATAATAATAATAATAATAATAATAATAAAAACCAACAACAAATTTTAAGATTTCATTGCAATTTCTCTGAAAGGGGTCTTGCTTATCCTCTAGATTTACAACCTGATCTACTGAGCCTCGTCAGCACAGGAATTTGATTAGACTTATATCCATTTCTTTGTGATGTGGAACCATCCAAAAACTTCCTTAAACACTTCATTTAGTAACACTGTTTTATGGCATATATGAAAGCCTGAATATTTAACTTTGTTTAAGTGAATTATGCTAACTGATATTGAATCTGAGTACCACAATGAAAAAAAAACCCAACCTGAATTATTAAATCCAAGTTTGTAAACAGTGAAAAAACTATTTGAATATCGAGTAATCAACTTTGGGGTGGTAGCAGTACCTCTGTTTCATGCCTCATCAAACCATCATGTTGTTGATTATTTTACTCTAACCCTATAACAACATAGCTCCAAGTCTTCTACTGCATACTTATTACATGACTATGTTCCATAAGTCCACCTGCACTGTCTCTGCACTCTCTCTGTAACTTTGCAGCTTCATCAACGTGAAAGAACACAATCTCACCAATGTGTTCTATTGTTCTGGTGTGTGTGTGTGTGTGTGTGTGTGTTTGGAGAGCAGGTCTAAGTCTTCCCCTGACAGGCAAAAGTGCCTACTCAGGGCCTTTTCAAACACTTTGGTTAGCAGATGGTGCCAGTCCAACAGGTGCGCATGGGCCAGAGAGCCAAGCTAGACAAGGATGCTTAGAGGAAGACGTGTCTCCTCCCCTCATAACCTCATCCTCCCCATTCTGGGTTCCAGATGGAGCCCCTGCAGTGCGGCAGTTGAAGAGAGGGAGCGAGAAAAGAGTGTTTCTGGATGCTGAGAGGACAGACGGTGGCTTGGACAGAGCTGAAGGTCTCCAGAGTCAGGAATGGAAGAATGCTTTGATCATCCAAAGCAGCTCTCCTCCCTCTAAACAACAAAATGAACTATAGGGAAGGTTAGAAGGTCAGTATGGTGCCAGGACACAGCAGTAAATGTGTGTACAGTAGAATCTAAAAGTCTCCAACTAAGAACTAAAAAACAAACATATTCAATTCTTATTCATTAATACGCAACTGAATACTGAGACATTTCATTATATTAGTAAAGTATGAATGAGAGCCCAGGGAATTGCCCTTCTACCTCAGAGAAATGAGACTGATTCAGTGTCCTGCACCCACTGTCAAATTTTTCCCCCACATAAATCTAATTTGCATACATTTGAGGAGCTCGTTTTTCATTTTCTCACAACTTCACTTCTAAATTCAGAGAAATACTCATAAAGACATCTAAGTCTCCCAGTGGTATTATTCAGGAGTAGGAAAACTGATGGTGATGAGGTTAGCGACATAATCTAAAGGTGAAAGAGAAGGGGAACAGAAAGAGAAACCTGTGAAGTCATGTTACATTATGTAAAGCCGTTTCCCTGATTCAGTTTACTAAACTCTACCAACAATATACTATATTAGAATTGACCTGAGGTGACATTGTGGTGGAATGGGTAGCATTTTTATCTCACAGGTATAGAAATTTTAAAAATCTTGAATTGTGTAAAGATTTCTGTGACTGACTTTGTTCTTTGAAGTAAAACTCTCTAACAAGTTTTTAGCTTGATGGTATTCTTAGACCCTATCCTATTTGTATTAGCATGAGGGTACTACAAAGCACTTTTCTCAGTCACACTGGATAAGGGCGTGTGCAAAATACTGTAAATGGAAAATGTCCTAGGTTCAATTTAGAGCTTGAACCTCCAGGTTTTCTGGTTTCCTCCCACGGCTTCACAGCCAGTGTTCCCGGGATCCATGAGGACTATGAGCATAAAGAACTAAGAAGAAGAGGATAAAGAACTATTAATTAACAGTGCTTTCAATTCCATACATTCTTTCTACAAAAAAAAAACCCCTAAAATATCATAGTTCCCAAATATGAAAACAAACTTTAGTCCAAGGACTAAATACTGTATGTGCTTTGTTATACAAACAACTTCTGTTCCAATGGAGTCCTTTAAGAGAAGAGACAAGGCTGCCAGCCCTTGGGTGTAAAAAAAAAAAAAAAAAAAAAAGTGGCTCTCACTCAAGCACATTGGTTTGACCTCTAGAAAGTTTCTTCTTTGTCCCGCATATCAGTAGCATGCCAAGGTCTGCAGTCTGTGCCCTGTGAGCTGGCACTGCCAACGGGCCGGAGATTGGGACGGGTGGCGCGGGCCATCTGGGATATCTCCAGGAGACGTGTGCCTAGCCTCACACTCATCAGCAGGTTTGAATTTGCACCATAATCACAAACAGACGCTCACTTCCTCCTTCGCTGCCCTTCTCCTGCTGTTTTCCCTTGCGTGTTTTTGGCTCAGAGTGCAACCTTTGACCTTTACCTCCTACAAAAGGAAAAGTTGACCCAATTGAGTGGTGAGAAGCACATTTCATTATGAAATGGTAATGTATTTGATAGTATTTTATGATCAATCAAATATGCTATTTATAGCAGTTTCATTAAAACTGCTTGTGCAATGAACTGAAAAAGTGAGCGTGGTGGTATTTCCTGTTTAGTCATATGTTTTACGACTAAAATGCTAACTCTATATTAAATGTATATTTATGTGAAAATATACTGTAGGTAATGTGTCAGAATCTTTCTTCATTAAAAGTGCAATATCCAGCCAACAATGTAGTCAAGTAAATTAAAAGGTGAATGTTTTTAACGGATGAAATTAAGTAATATCATGTTTTCATGTAAAAACTCAATTTTATTACCGCACAGGAGTCTATTAGCTTGAGTAATAGCACACAGTCACTGGGTAGCTGTGAGAAAAAGAGACCTTTGAATTAAGGTAATAGGATGTAATAAGGATGTTGAAGGTCTAAACAAAAAAGAAAGATGCAAACTCCTCCTTCCTGAAGACTTCAACATAATGCTCTAGCCTTACCTCTGACAGTTACAAAGCTTTGAGAGTGGAGACTCCTTCCGAAAATGTTAAATAAACATCACCTCACAGAAAACCAATCAGCGCATATTTTTAAGTCTGTTTATGTTGTGTATATCATATTAAAATGTGTGTGTTCATATAAACTTGTGATTTGCCTTGCAGTCGTAACCTCTGCCTGGTCTGATGTTATAGAACACCCGAGAATTCAACAGTGCTGTGGTATAAACCATTATAAATGTAGAGTACATAACATATATCTCTGTGCCTGCTGTTTCCCTGAATATATCTGCCTGGAGTCTGAATGCTTTATGGAGTAGTCCAGTAAAAGCCTTCCTGCACTAGCATCTATCCACTTATTACATATTCATGCAAGTGCAAATTTAACACATAACTTTTTGTTAGGTGCTAACTCTTGTAATTATCTTGCACAACGCACAGTGTTATTCGATTAGATGTCTTCTGTGACTGTTCTTGTTCTGTGAAGTAGCTCAGCTCAATAAAGTCAATTAGCGCTCTGCCTCACCCCACCTGAACACTCCTGTAATCACGTTAAGTATTTTCTCCTAATCCCAGTCCAATCCCTCAAACATTTATTGATCTCGTGATCAACGTTATAGCAAAAAAGCTCCACCCGGCTGTTCTAATGTAGTCAATAATTGCAATCGTGTGATCAGAGAGTCCTAAGAAATTACTCACACAACTGTGACGACTTCATCAGCCATAGGGACTGAGAACCTCAAGGGAATTGAGCAGCGTTGGCTGCTCTCAAAAGCCAGGGATTAATGGATTGTGTCGTTCCGCTACAGTGGCATATTATACCAGAGCTGCAAATGTAAAAAGAGCCTCCCCCAGCACACATCTGGCATGGGATGGGCTTAGTGTTGCCTGGTTGACTCCTTGGTCCTTTAACCACAATCTTTGGATGCCATGGCTAAGATTAACTAGTCTTTACAATAATCTTTATTTCTTTCTACTGCCTATTGTCATTCTATTGCCTATTGTCGACATCCAGTGAGTGGTTGCATGGTTCTTGTTAGACCTTGTTAGTTCTTGTCTAGCACCCTAAACTATTCGTCACTTCCTAAAGATATATTTTTGATGCTGGTGCTGGAGACCGCTGTCTAACACATTGGTCCAAAATCTCTCACAGGTGTTCAGATGGGCTAAGAGCTGATGAGTTGCTTAGGCCAGAGCATACAATATGATGTATATAATTTTTATCCTCATTTAGTAATTAAGGATAAAATAAAGTATGTACACATCTACATAGATCCTAGTCACTTCCTGGTTTGGTCATTGCTCTGCCCTGTCACCTGTATTTTTACCTACTCCACATACTCCATATTAGCAGTTCTGGGTAATCCAATCCAATTCAATTCAATTCAATTCAATTTTATTTGTATACTGCTTTAAACAATGGACATTGACCCAAAGCAGCTTTACAGAAATATAAAAAATCAGGATATAATCCCTATGCCAGCCAGAGGCAACGGTGAGCAAGGAAAAACTCCCTTAGACGATATGAGGAAGAAACCTTGAGAGGAACCAGACTCAAAAAGGATCCCATCCTCATCTGCGTGACACCGGATAGTGTGATTATAAATAATTCCCTTCTATAACCATGTGTATTACATGGACAAAAAGTACAATTGTGTAATTGCGTAAGAAGATCCTTTTATATGTACTGTATATATAACGACTCTGTCACCTGATGACTCTATCTGGTGTCCAAACTACGTTTTGTCACGAAAACACAAGTGAGAAGTGACATGGATATATGATGTGAAAGCTATGTGTGAAATAGGAGTTGTTTATTTGAAGATGGACGTAGGACAGAAACAAGCGGTGCGAGCTGTTGTTGCTGAAGAAACCCAAAAAGACAAAGAAAGTGGGTGAAAGAATTGATTAGCACACGCGGGCTCCCTTTTATGCTTCTGCCATAGGTTTCGCGGGTTTCCCATCCTCACCGTGACCTCACCCCATGTCTTGCTCTCTCATTGGCTGTAGCTCGTCACTGCAATCACTGCCAGTGATGACACTTTTCACACCACAGGATGTGGAGTCGCCCGACAGCTCCAGATATTTAGCATGCCACATATCTGTCTGGCGTCGGCGAGGAGTCGGCAAGCCTCTTTGATGCGTCGTTGAGTAGGTCATACATAACGATCGACTGCTGATTGGCGAGCGCCGATCACTTGCTGATTTGGGTTTTCAAAGGGTTTTTGTCAGCAATCTCGGTGACTTGCAAAATCGTGTAGTGTGAACTAGGCTGAACGGTAATTACATCTTTTAAGCAGCCAACCAATTATTCCCTGTTTTTTGTTTGTTTTGTTTTGTTTAGTTTTTTTCTTTGGTGGCGTGATGGAGAGAATTATTTGTAAGTGGTATTACTGAATTAAAAAGAATGAATAACAATTAATCCCACTGAGAGAATACAATGCTGGCATGTATTTTCATAAACATTTTATTACTATAGTGAACACATCATGGTGCCACCGAGAGTAGAACAGTGATGTTTTTGTTGCCTGTAAAAAATTATTTTACAATCAAACAGTAATTTAGACCAAAAATAATACTATTTCCCTGTGGGACTCCTGGACCCTAGAATTCCCTTAGCATGAAATTAAGTCTACATACTATAGATAGTTTATCAGTGGAATTAAAAAAGGAACAAAGTGAACAAATAATTTTGAGTTCATTTTTGTGCACACTGTAATTCATTTAGTAGAAAGGGTTCGTGTCCTCTAAGGACCTTCTTTGATTAAACATAAAATTGTTCCAAATCCATGCAGGATATTCAAATACTTGATTTAAATGCAGTGTCTATATGAGATTGCCTGCATTCCTGCTGATTCATGCAATCTTTCAATCAGCCAATCATGTGGCAACAGAGCAATGCATAAAATCATGTACAGGAGATGCAGGTCAAGAGCTTCAATCAATGTTCACATCAAACATCAGAATGGGGAAAATCGGTCATAACAGTGACTTTAACTGTGGCATGGGTGTTGGTGCCGAACAGGCTGGTTTGAGTATTTTAGAAACTGCAGATCATACACATCAATCTCTAGAGTTTACACAGAATGGTGTGAAAAACAAAAAACATTCAATGAGCAGCTGTTCACTGGAGCTGTGTGGGTGGAAATATCGTGTTGAGGTCAGAGAAGAATGGCAAGACTGAAAGGGCAGCTACAGTATATCAAATGTAGGGGCATTGGGGCAGTGGTGGCTTGACGGTTAAGGCTCAGAAGGTCGGGGGTTCAAGCCCCAGCACTGCCAGGCTCTGGATTACTGATTGGAAGGTCGGGGGTTCAAGCCCCAGCACTGCCATGCTCCCACTGTTGGGCCCTTGAGCAAGGCCCTTAACCCTCTCTGCTCTGGGGGTGCTGTATCATGGCTGACCCTGTGCTCTGACCCCAACCTCCTAACATACTGGGGTATGCGAAGAAAAATGAATTTCACTGTGCTGTAATGTATATGTGAACAATAAAGACTCATTATCATTATCACCTAACCCTAACCCTATTATAACCACTCTTTACAACCATGGTGAGCAGAAATGCATCTCAGAATGTGCAACACATTGGACCTTGAGGCAGATAGCCTAACAGCTGAAGTTCATGTCAGTGACACTATTCTTGTCAGCCAAAAATAGGAATCTGAGGCTGAGTAATCTGCATTGTTGCATGATCATAATTATATCAGTAATGTGGGCAGAGGTAACTGTAGTGTGACAGATTCTGTGCTAATGACTGAAAGGTTGTTAGTTCATATTGCATTAGTCTGTTTTACCCTTAAGCAAGACTCTTAACCTTTAAATGCTTAATTAATTGCTTCAAGTTGCTTTGGATAAAAATATATGCCAGAGGAATAACAATGTAATCCAAATGTGTTAAGATCTTTGATTAATGATTATAATGTTGTGATGTTGGGCCATATAAATGTATGATTAACAACAAAACTCACACAGTATATGTGCAAATAATACATTTGTAAAGAACGTTCTGGAAACATGCCAGACAACTGCATGGCTCCTGCTTGGATTAAATCATTGAGAATTACAGGAGAATTAACCTGCAGCGTTGATTCAACTTAAATACTAAGTGTGATGAATGAGGAGAGAACTACACAACTGTGCTTATGAGGCTCATATTGATATATTGTATTTAGCATTAGTGAGATTCCCTTCTTTACATACTGCATTGTGGAATCTGGCAATCATGAATATTTCTGCATGGTTCTTCTTAATTCATTTGCTTAGAATATTCCCAGAGCATTTTGACATTGTACTGAATATTAGAAATTATATATATGGTAGTCTGGGAAAACACATCGGATATCTTGCAAATAGTCAAAAAAAAAGAAAACGGGTTTTGGTCAAAATTGGATTTTTCTATGCCTATAACATATTTAAAACCCTGCTTTTATGAACTTTTTAGTCTTGCCTAAAACCTTGCTAGCTAAGTGATTTCCTCACACAGTGAATTTCACACTTTGAGTAACAATGTACCACAGTGAAACGGATATAAGCCTATCTGATACCGAGTGCCAAAATGTCTGTGTTGCTCCTGCATCGTAGTCAGAATAAAATCTTTTCTAGTTTTGCATGTCTATATATAGTAGAAACTCTCAAAATTTTAACAAGACAGGTTTTCCCAGGCCGAGTCATATAGAAAACGATATGAAATAAAGACCAATCACAGAGTCTGAATGTGGAATGTTTATAGCAGACATTTTTCAATAAATTTTATAATGACGATATATTTTTGTACTGCCGAGACTGTATGGCACGATGGTTCAGATATCTGTGTAGTGTGAAAGGGGCTCTGTAGGGGGGCACTGGCTCTGGGGCGATTAGTCTCTGGTGTCCTCCTGTCGGCATGCAGCTTTTGACAGATCTGTGCCCGGCGTGGCATCGAGGCACACGCCACAGATGGCGTAATTAGAGAGAGCTGAGCTGGGGCGTGAGATTTATCTTTGATCAGCACCTTCTCGCCAGATTGTCATCTATGTTAATATGATGATAGCGAAGCCGAGACGCGTGGAAGGAAGGAGTGCAAACCGCCTGCTTGCCTTACTTTAATCCTGTGTTAGCTGCAAACGTTTAACACTCTGTCTTCTACTTGGGTCAAAATGCACTATGTTAAGGTTTTTACATTTATTTTGCCAAACAAATTAATAAAAATAATAATTCAAAATCATTTTCAACTTAAAATGTACCAACCTTAAACAGCGAATTAGTGAAACTCCACACAGACAGTAACTCAACCTCAGGATCGACCCTGGAGCTGTTAGACGGTAACCTTACCCGCGGCAAAGAAAGAATCATTAATTACAAATTAATTAATAATGAAGGATAATTAATTAATAAGTAATTACTCTCATCAAATGAAGTTGCAGGATCAAAAACTAAACCAAATACTAAGATTGTGAAAATGCCTAGATCTGCGTATTCTGCATACTAATGCAATTTCTTGGATTTGTGAATCATTTAATGTATACTCTATATCACTTATATATCCTCTTCTAATGAAGGCTCCCGGAGGAACAATCCCAGGGGGATCATGGGAATTGGCGGGGGGGTGGGGGGGGTGGGTCATTTGGGGCAGGAGGACCGAGAGATTTTGGGCTCCTGTCACAGATGAAGTCCACATGCAGCCCTCATTGAACAAGTCATTAAGCGTAATGGCTTGTAGGTGTAATGGAATGTGCCTTCAACATCTGTGCAGAAAGAGAGAGAGATAGAGAGAGGGGATGTTAATAAATTTGCGGATGCACTGCAGGGAGAACAAAGGATTTTTCTCCTAATTTTGTGTTTAATCACCCTAAGGTCCAGCTATGCCATCATCAAACAACCTGGCCTGGTCATTAGAGACCACAGGGCTGTAGATTATATAACACACTCCACTGAGTATTCAGTCCGTTCTTCTCCATCTGTACTCTGTAACAGTGTGGATCAGTTACATGAGCAGTAAATGAACTCACACTGAGCCATATTGACAACTTGTTTAAGTGTGCCTATTGCCCGTGAATAACCCAAAAAGTTCCGTGTTCATTTTGCTATGTCTGTGTGTGTGTGTGTGTGTGTGTGTGTGTGTGTGTGTGTGTGACCTCATTCATCGTTTAGATCCTGGTCCCGAGCCAAAGCACCGCCCCAGAGCCGCCTCGTAATAAGTAATAATGTGATATTTGCTTTCATGCTTCAAGCGGGTGGAATGTTTGGACCTCCCATTTAGACACAACAGGAGTTTGGCACCAATTGAGCACAGGTGCAGAGAGGCAGAGAGAGAGAGAGAGAGAGAGAGAGAGGGAAAAAAACTCAACATCTGTGGCACTGGCTGTTGCTGTCTCCTCTAAACCCAAGAGAAGTTGCTTAAAATATCTGCACCACTTGGTGCCGGTCCAAGCATGCATGCCCCTATCAAGGAGATTTAATAGTTTTTTCTCCATCTCTCTCTTTTTCTCTCATCCTCTCTCTCTCCCTCCCTCCATCTCTCTCTCCCTCTCTCTCTCTCTCTCTCTCTCTCTCGCTCTCCCCAGCGGCACAGCTGCAGCTGAAGCCGGCTTGATCTGCTGTTGCTGCTCCACTCCCATATCTGCTTGCGGATGTCCCTCTGCGAAGGTCCATATGCTGTGCAGCTGGTGTATGTGCACGCAAGAAGTGTGTATGTGTGAACTGTCTGTGCAGAACAGGGAGACTAGACAGAATGTTTTAGCAGGACTTGTCACCGAGACGCATAATATAACGCTTTCTGTAACACTGCAGAGTTTCTTAGCATGATGTGAGAGGTAGAACATATGCTTTTCTTTTATTATGCTGGCTGACTGTTGGTGACGCCTTAACAAGTCCAATGTGTGTTTTTCTTCTCTCTCTCTCTCTCTCTTTCAGTAAACAATTAACATCTGTTCCTTACGGCTTTCTAAAGCTCACCTTACTTACAGTATGTGGTCCATATTATGTCTTATTTCTATACTTAAACGTCATCAAATGCATTCTAAAAGCAAGATAAAATCCCCTGTAAAATAATGGCAGTCAATTCAAACACACATATTTTACCTTTGCATACAATGACAACCATTGTATGAAGGATTTCTTTTTTCTATGGGTGAGATCATTTCACCTTTACAGAAGCTACATACTGCACAGTATGTGTTATATTTTTAGGTGCATTAGTCAAGATTAGAGCTTAATTGTTAAAATACAACCACACTGGAACACCTTTTTACTCCTTTAACCCACCTTCCATTTCCTCCCATGTACACATAGCCACACCCCCAAAATCTATGGTGCAATTACAGTTAGCATTACTGAGGATTGCACTATCAACAAATAGGAAATAATGAAACCTTACTTCATTATTTAGATATAGCTAATAATAGTATTATCAATAATATTTGTTTTACAGCATTATGAGAGACAAGCATTGACAAGTTAAAGCTGTCATTGATGTTTGCAGTGCAAAATTTGATTGAAATAATAAAAATAATGGTTCATTTTCATTATTTTTTGTATATACAGGTCATTAGAGATAAAGTAGTGTGATAAGATTACATTTATTTGAATGAATTATAATAAATAGTTATTAGAGAGAGAGAGAGAGAGAGAGAGAGAGAGAGAGAGAGAGATTGTGCGTCTGTGAATTACCCGCATCTGTGCAACGTCTCTACTAAAAATGAAACTGTGAGTTTAACTACTTCAAAAATAATGTTAATTCCTTGTGTCATTCTTTGTTACATTTCTCATTTAATGTTATCTTCTCCAATTTGTCAAACTCATCTTGTACCTAGACCCTTTTATCGAAATTGCCATATTCACCATGGCACACAAAAATCATCCATTTAGCTAAGTATGGTAATTAGGAAATGTTTACAGTAGCTGTCTCACTTTTTTTATAGGCAAAAAAAAAAGTGAGTTGTTAATTGTTAATTGTTTATAGGCAGCGCATTAATATAGAACGGTGATTAAACTGACAGGAACTACCTGTACATTACGCGGCTTGAACGCACACCTTCCAACCAATCAGAATTGAGTATCCGACAGACCATGGGTACAGGTGCTTATCAAAAAATTAGAATATTGTGGAAAAGTTAATTTGTTTCTGTAATTTAATTAAGAAAGTTAACCTTTCATATATACTAGGTTGATTACACATAAAGTGAAATATTTTTGAAATACTTTTTTGTTTTTGTTTTAATCTTTGATTATTACGGCTTACAGCTCATGGAAATCACAAACCCAGTATCTTAAAATATTAGAATAAAGAATTTATAATACAGAAATGTCGACCTGAGAAGAGCTCTAATCAGCTAATTAACTCAAAACACCTGCAGAGGTTTCCTGAGTCATTAATCTCTCAGTCTGGTTCAGTGAACACAACCACAATCATGGGGAAGATGAAAGTAAATTGTGCATTTCATTTGGAAATCAAGGTCCCAGAGTCTGGAGGAAGAGTGGAGAGGCACAGAATCCAAGTTGCTTGAAGTCCAGTGTGAAGTTTCCACAGTCAGTGATGATTTGAGGTGCCATGTCATCTGCTGGTGTTGGTCCACTGTGTTTTCTCAAGTTGAGAGTCAATGCAGTCGTCTACCAGGAGATTTTAGATCACTTCATACTTCCATCTGCTGACGAGCTTTATGGAGATGCTGATTTCCTTTTCCAGCAGGACTTGGCACCTGCCCACAGTGCCAAAACTACTAGTAACTGGTTTGCTGACCATGGTATTACTGTGCTTGATTGGCCAGACAACTCGCCTGACCTGAACCCCATAGAGAATCCATGAGAGACACCAGACTCAACAATACAGACGAACTGAAGGCCGCTATCAAAGTAACCTGGGTTTCCATAACAAACACCTCAGCAGTGCCACAGGCTGATTGACTCCATGGCAAGCCGTGTTGGTGCAGTAATTCATGCAAAAGGAGCCCCGACCAAGACATAATCAACAAGATTAAAACAAAAAAAAATTTTATTTATTTTTTTAATTTCACTTAATGTGTAATGAATCTAAAATATATGTATACCTGTATACCTGCTTTTATACAGAGTGAGTTTACATACATGTCCAGGAGGAACATTCTACTTGGCTTGTAATAAATTATTTTATTCTAGTTTATTCTAGTTTCACTTCATTTCTTGTCATTAAGCTGTTGTTGTTGTTTTATGCTCACAGTAAAAGTATCTGCCTATGCTGGGTGCTTACTGGATCCTGCCATGTTGTCCTTTCTGTACAGACTGAGATGGGAGCGAAGTGAAGTGGTGGTCGGATTGTCTATAAAAAAAAAAAAAAACTTACAGGAGGCCCATGTCACAAGCATTCAGGTTAGTACTGCAATTTCTCAGTCATGTAATACACTTGTAAGAAATTAAAAGACAGACTATTGCACCTTTAATACACCTGCATGTGAATATCTTACAATTTAGCACTGGGATTCTTTGTAAAGAAGATGGTGATGTCAGAGGTACACCAAGCTTGAAAATGATGGAGATGTTTGTGAGATTTCTGGACATACAGTATCAGCCACTGCAGGCTGTTTAATTCAGCTGATGTGTAGCAGACGAGCATATAAAACCCGATCCAGCAGCACAAACAATTATCATGGATGTTGTAAATGCCATCAAATGTCTGCTCCATCACAGAGTGCTTATTATTCTCCTGCTTGCTGGATAAGTGGCAGTTCCTCTAAAACACGTTTTATTCAGAACTTCAGAGCGCCTCGGTAATGCATAACAAGGGGAAAAGCATCGTCTGTTCCAGCCGGCAATGGTAAAGCCCTCACGCTTGTTGCAGAAGGGCACAATTTTGAGCAGAAAATTGCGGCCTGTCAGTTAAAAGCGCTGCCAGGCGGTTGAGCTGTTGCATTTTCTATTTGAAGCTGCTGCATTCGAGCCTTTTCAGTGTTACTGATGGGGGAAAATACTACACTAAATTCCTACTGGAACCTTTCAACAAATTTGGTGAAGAAAAAAAAAAATGACGGATGCTTGTGTGAGTCTTTGGCTAATGTGTTTGTGTGTTAGTATTTTCTTTTTTTTTTAAAACAGCAAGATGAGGTTGATGATTTAGATTTTTGTCTGTAAATCTTTGTTAATTCAGTTAGTCAGTTATCATTTCAGTGCTACTACATTGATTTTGATTGGTCATGTTAGACAAACATCAAGCTACACCAACATTACAGTTATAATGGCATCATTTTGTGTGATTGCATCCCAGTGTGCCAGAGTAATGTGACAAAAACGGTCAGATCCTGATCGTTCTACAAAATGCACCACTTGTTTTGTAATGTTTCACAGCCCTTGCTCCATTTCTTCATCCTCTTTCCTCAGCCTCTGATTAGACGTTGTGTTGTCAGTGTCGGTCACGTCGCAGCCTATTGCTGGCCGCGTGAAGAGCAATGCATGTTGAGATTGTGTCATATTTCTTGTCTCCATTTTTTCTTTAATCAGATCAGAAGCTTACAGGAATGCAATGTCCATTTGCCAGTAATAGGACTGCATTGTCTGGCAGCTGTGTGATGGCAAGGGTGTAGTAAGTATCGGCCTGGTTGGAGGTGTATGATCAAAGGAGTTTCTCTGAGGGCATGGATCCTCATTATTCTTCCCCATTCCTTTATTTCTCTATGTTAGTCTCTCTGTCTCCCTCTCTCTCTCTCTTTTCTTTCTGACTAGAATCCTTTACAGATGAAACCACCACTCTGATCTGCGTTCAGTTTTTAACTCTTGACTAATAGCGCATGACCCGGGCTGACCTGCAAATAAACAGCGAGCCAATCGAGCCTGTTCAAAGGCCTGTGCGAGGATTTGTAAAAAAAAGGAGAGTGCTTATTCATTCTGTGTGAATCAGTCACTTGTACATAGATTGCTACGTTTTTATGACTTAAAACGCAACAAAAATAACAGTTATATTATCGAGATCAGTGGCTCAAATTGGTTTCTAATGAAGTTAACACTCTCTAAAAAAAGTTAACTATAGTGGATGTGTGCAAACAATAACTCAAAAAGCAAATCAGAAAATGCAACAACAAAACCCAAAGCATGGCAACAAATCAGAAAACGCACAAAAAAAAAAATCTGAAAAACTAAAACCTCAACAGCATATCAAAAACACAACAAATCAGAAAACAATAAAACTGGCAACACAACAACAAATCAAAACACATCAACAAATCAGAAAACAACAAATCAGAAAACACAACAATACAGAAAACACAACAATAAAACCGACAACAGAACAACAAAGCAAAACACATCAACAAATCAGAAAACACAACAATACAGAAAATACCCAGTTAATAAATAAACCATACCTTGAAGACCTTGAAATTTGACCTTCATGGATTTCCAGTAACTCAATTTGGAGGTGCTCTATTATGTGCTCTTAATGCGATATGGCAGTAATGTTAAGTGATTGCCCTCTACAGCTCCATCCATTTTAAAAAAAAAATTTTTTTTACTTTTATAACTCAGCCACATCTCCCTCCTCCATGCTCACAATTATCCACTCAAGCCTGGGTAACCTTAGAGAGCTTTTCTTCAAAATACAAGTAGCATGGAAAAAAATAATAATAATAAAAAAAAGAGGCTTCCTACTGGAGTCAAGGCTCTTTAGTAGACTGCTCCTCACTAGGTATGATTTTAATAATAGAGAATAAATTACAGTGGTTCTTGTGTTGATGGACAAGTTAATGGTAAGAATAGAGGTGGGGAAATTAAAAAGGGAAGAACCTGGAAATGGAAGGTCAGCTGCCATGTCACAAGTCTGATTATTTCTGTTTTTCCTGTTCCAACTGTCCAGGGAAGATAAAATAAAATGCTGAATTGAAATGATAGTTCAAAATTGTTCTGTTTATAGCTACATTAAATGTTGTGCAGTGTGGATTTGTGGAGCCATCATGTCTTTTTTTACCATTCTCAAGAAGTGAATAAGACAAAAAAAAAAAAAAGACATGAGTATGAGTATACATCATGAGCAGCAGAACGGTGGATGGGAATAGATCAGTTGGAAAATGTATCTGATGTTAAGGTACTATATGAGCAGCTGCATGTGAGGTCTTCTCCAAATTTCAATTTAGCGCAATTTAAAATATTAATTAATTTTTAGTAAGTACTTTATCCTGTTCAGGGACTATCCCAGGATGTGAGGTGGGAATACACCCTGGATGGGATGCCAGTCCATCACAGAGCACCATGTACAGTACACACACTCATTCACAGCCAGGGGTAATTTAGAGAAGCCAGTCCATGATCGAACCAGTGAGCCTGGAGCTCGAATTTCAGATATTACTTTGCTTTAACTTTTCTTTATTTACATTGTGTCATGTTTTAAGTTTGCACAAAACCCATACAATGATTGCATTCGGGGACAGTCGATAAACAGCCCCCAGCCACTAGAATCCCAAAGTTTTCTACTCACTTGAGGTAAACAATTATTAAAATTTTATCGAAGTCAGTGATTAGTCATCTGGTTATCATTTGCTGTGTAATTCATGTCTCACTTTGTTACTGAATTATGAAAGAGCAACTGCAATAAATTAGAATAAGTGAAATCAGATTGGCTGCAATTAAGACTCCTTGTGTTTTGTAGATCTCTAAGCGCTCATCTGCGTATAATCGAACAACTCTCTGCCATGCACATCTGGCAGAGTGAAAAGCAGGCCAAATGTTGGAAAAAGAAACATTTTATGGTGTACCTTCAGCAATCCTAATAAAAACCACACGCTACTATAGACGCACTGGCCAAGAATGGGGGAACTCTTCACATTATTTATTTGTTTTCCAAGGGAAACCAGCACTCACCGCTATTACAAATGAGTCAGAAGGTTTGTTTATTTGTAACGGGATCCATGCTCTGCACTGTTTTACATATGGCCACAATTAAATCACACTTCCCTTGCAATGCCTCCGAGCTCAGCTGGGAGCTGTGTTTTTGGAGTTCGCTGCTCTCTCAGAGTCCTTGCTGCAAGGCTCTGTGTTCAATCCTAAATCTGTAGGGGTCGATCCCCTACAGATTTAGGATCGAATACTCGTGCGCTAATAATTCACCAATCCAACCCCAACTGGGGAATAGTTTTTTTTTTTCATATTAATTTAATTTGTGGTGTGTTTTCCAGATTACAAAGAGCAAAAAATGCCTCAGAGATGAGATTCAGATCTGGGCTGAAGACGGCAATTTCTGCTTTTCACCCACAGCTGCTTCCCCTCTGCTCTTGGACGGTGTTGGAAGGAAAACATCTTGATCCATTTTATCTTTCTGTTATTCATGGAACCCGTCTACCCCATTCCCTCCTCTCTCAGTCTCACTGGGGAGGAACACAAATAAGGCTTTTCTGGCCTGTGGCCTTGCAGCAAAGGCTCTGTGTTTAAAACACACATGTCATAGACCTCTCGGCAGTGCACACGGTTCCTTTCGCGTAATTGCTGCCCTATTAGTTTCTACTCGTTGCATCTGACAGATATGAATTGGATCGTGTCATGCAGCCTGCTGATTAATGGCGTCCAAAATGGAGCCTTAATTGTTGGGAATGAGCGCCGAGAGAAGGCTCCGAGTGATGTGCCCATCCTCACACCTGTGATTAGGAAGCATGAGGTGCTCTTGTCTCTGCCCTCCTCCCTGATATAGGCATTTGACCCCTGGGCGTGGTACAGAGCAGTTATACCCAGCCTAGCTGGTTGGCCAGTGCTTTGGCGACTCGATGAGCTAAGAGGATGAAGGAGTAGAATTAATACCATGCATGATTTCTCAAATGCATCCGCCATATGCAGGAAGAAAGGGATTCTATTAGTGCACACTCATACACACACCAATAATTAACCTGGCGTTTGGCACAGCTGGCAGCCACAAATCCTCTGCCACGGTGTGTGTAGGTGGCGTGGCAGCAGCGCTAAATCAGTGCGAGCTAATTGCCGTGGCCCTCTGTGTTCTGCTGTGGCATCATCCTCACACGTCTAGCTTAACAACAAAACCAGCGAATCATGCAAGAAGCTGGAGATAACTGACCCGAGTCACCCTGTTCATACCTCCAAAATGTTCTGTCATTTTTTGGCTTTTTAAAATTCATGTATAACCCAAGTACTACACAGGTGGAGTGTGGAGAGCAATACAGCCCCATTGTCGCCATGACTCCTCAGCTTCTTGGCATGTCTGCACCACTCTGTCACATATCCCAGTGATCAATTGTACTCCCTCAATCCGCAGTGTACTCCAAGCCAGCAATGGTTTTGCCATCAATAACATGAAAGCCAGAAACCTGCTGTGAGCTCTGATTTCAGTGGGCAATTACACTTCAATGAAGAAATGATATCTACCAGCACCATAAAAGGAGAAAGAAATGATTTTAAGTCATTTTTGCTAAATCATTGCCAATAATTTCTGTATACTTGCCATCAAGTTTTTGTGCAATCAAAATCGCAGCAGTCCTACTGATCAGGTTCGGGTGCATACAGCACACTGTGATTCAAAATGACAAAAAAAAAAAGTAGTAAAAAGGGTTTTGTGTGTGTGTGTGTGTGTGGGTGGGTGGGTGGGTGTGTGTGTGTATTGAATGATTCCACACAAAAAAAGAGGGGTGACATTTGTGCCCAACTAATATTACACTTACAAATATAGAGTAAAGATAAAAAACAAATTAAATAAACATAGGTAAATTGTCCTTTGCAACAACCCATGTACATACTGTATTTCAATTAATAACTTTAATAAAATCTCTACAGTATTTTATCTGACCCAGCCCAGTGGAACTACACTTTACCATGAAATAGAATCATCCTTCATAAATCCTATTATTTTCACAATAATGTGTGAATCCATTTAACTCCCATAAATCCATTTATCATTCATTGTACTGTAGGTTTTGAAAATGTACATATTAGCGTCCCATAATATTCACTCAACACTGTTACCTGAACATACTCACCCATTCAACGGGAGATTGCATCATCCAAGACTCTTTTTTATACCCAATCATGTTACTGACCTGTTGCCTATTAACCTAATTAGTTGCAAAATGTCCCTCCAGCTGTTTCTTTTTAGTAACACTTACTTTTCCAGCCTTTTGTTGCCCTTGTCCCAACTTTTTTGAGACATGTTGCGGCCATCAAATTAAAAATTACCTTATTTTTTTCTTAAACTGGTACATATATGATATGTTTTCTACGTTCTATTGTGAATAACATATGGGTTTATGAGATTTGTAAATCATTGCACTCTGTTTTTATTTACATTTTACACAGCTTCCCAACTTTTTTGGAATTGGGGTTGTGTGTGTGTGTGTGTATATATATATATATATTCCTTTCAGAATGCCTTTGACAGAAGAAGAATATGTTGAAATCATTTTCATGGCTGGATTGGATAGCTGTCGCAAGGTTGCGTTCGACTTTAACAGGAAACATGGTGAGCGCATCACACATGACACTGTTGCCAAACTTATTAGCAGATTCAAAAAGACTTTAAGTGATGTGGACCGACTGAGAAGTGGACGTCCACGAACAGCCACTGATGAAGGCATAACCGACGTGGTGCTGGCGTACATAGTCCCCTCTCTATGTCTGGACACTTTTGGGACACCTGTATTTAAGCACTTTTTAAAATCACTCGGGAACGATATAGAGTGTTTTTTATTATTATTATTACTTTCAATAATCAAAGTTCATTCATTTTTGTTTTTGTGTTAATTCCCTGTAAAGTTTCTAACCCCTGTTTTCTAATTCTATGCTAAAAACACAACCCAGTTACTTTTAACTGTTTAATACATTTAAGAGCAAAATGCAGCAAAAGAACTCCTTCACCCAAAGCATGGATTCATTCTAAACACAATTCTTTGCTCACTCTTTCTGCTTCATCTGTCATGTACCCTTGCCAGTGTTAAGTACACTTATCTAGTACCTAATGAACTGGCAATTCAGTGTACCAGAAACGGCATATGGTCTTAGGGTGCAATCCAATGAAACTCACACCAGGTTGCTTGAATCACTCATAATGACAATATCTTATTAAACCCAGTGTAAATATTCATGCATTCAATGTTCTTCTGCTAGCTAGCAAAGCAATCACTCATCCACTTGATTCTCTTTCCTGTGAGAGTTCCCATGAACCGAAAACATTCATGCTGCTCTGTTCTTAATACGATCCCCTCGTTAACCCTTAGTGCAGAATGGAGGAAATGGAGAGCAATGAAGACTTTCTGAGAAGGCCGACCTCACTTAATGGAAGCAGGATCTTAGCAGCTGGATTTACTTCTCATGAGGATCTGAGGTAGACGCCATAGCTGTTTCACTCATATTTCACCTGGCCTGGCTGCAATAATAGACACTACTCGACTTTAATATTTGATGAATAGGCTGCTGGGGCTGTCTTGCAGCAAGAAGAAAAGTAGAATCAAGGAGCAAGGTGGAGCAACAGTGAAGGAGAATGCAATCTCTCCATATATTTTTAATTGGTGCTCAGTGGAAGAGGTAAATAAAACCACCAGACTGCACATATGAAAAAAAATGGAGGAAGAAGTAAAAAAAAACCTGCCACCCCCCACCCCCCACCCCCCATAAAAAAAAGAAAAAGAAAAAAATGCTAGAAAGAAGTCTCACATTAGCTGAAAGTGACTCACAGCTCTGAAATTCTAAAATCATTAAAAGACTTTTTTTGACAGAGATGCTGACAGATGAAATAAAACTTGCTGTAGATTACGACAGACGTTTTTCAAGCTGGATTTCTGTGAAAGATTACAGCAGGGTATTCAACCCAAATTTGTAAAGGTCCAGTTACATAACATTTCTTGTTTACAAAGGACCGGATAAGCATCTACCACAACTGAAGATGACAACGATTATCTTTTGATGCTTACCCATTAATGATTAGTTTATGGCTATACATTTAAATTGGTTGTTTTGTTTCGTAGTGGCTCTTTGCATTACCGATTTGATTTTTACTAGCACCATGCACTCTGAACAGATGAGATATCTATTTTGAAGTAGATACGTAGATCGTAAACACATACTTTACTGTGCAATCATTCTGTTTTTGTCATCATCTTTTTTTTTTACACAAGACATGTCGATAGTTTGCTAGTCTGACCAGAAAGAGTAAATAAAATGAAAAATCGTTCTGTCCTAATATCTCTAGCTATGTAGTTAGTTTCTGGACTGAGCCTTCAGCTTGGTCAAAAGACGCAATGGTTTTCTCTTTTGTTTATTTATCAGCTCTGCTTTAATACAATATTTTTTAAAGAACTAGATTCACATTGCTGGATTCACCTCCAGTCCCGCCGGGGCCATGTGTATGCAGCGTTTGCATGTTCTCCCCGTACTGCGGGGGTTTCCTCCGGGTACTCCAGTTTCCTCCCTCAGTCCAAAGATATGCATGGTAGGCTGATTGGCGTGTCTAAAGTGTCCGTAGTGTATGAATGGGTGTGTGAGTGTGTATGTGATTGTGCCCTGCGATGGACTGGCACCCTGTCCAGGGTGTACCCCGCCTCATGCCCGATGCTCCCCGGGATAGGCTCCAGGTTCCCCGTGACCCTGAAAAGGAGCAAGTGGTAGAAGATGGATGGATGGATGGATGGATGGATGGATGGATGGATGGATTCACCTCCAGACTGTATTCCACCAGTTGATGACACCTGCATTAGACATTTTGCTCTCCTGCAATTCTATAATTTTCATATTTAACAATCAGAAAGGAGCACGGTGACTTAGTGGTTAGCACTAAGTGGCCTTGCACCCACGGGTTTGGGGGTTTGATTCTCACCTCCTCCCAATGAGTTTACATATTCTCCCCATCCCATGTTTCCTCCGGTTTTCTCCCCAAGTCCAAAGACATACGTTGTAGGCTAATTGGCATCTCTAAATTGTCTATTGTGGGAATGGGTGTGTGTGAATTTGTACATTGCAGTAGGTTGGCATCCAGGGTGTCCCTTGTGACCTGAGTCCCCTGGGATAGGCTCCAGACTCCCCTGTGTAGGATAAGCAGTATGGAAAATGGATGGATGGATGATTGATAAAGATGGTTACCTGGATATATGTTCAAATTACAGCTCCACAAATTGCCTTCTTGTACATTAGACTATGTTTGCAACTTTGAATCAAATAGGTATGTATTGTAGCCAATTATAACAGCAGCTCTGGTCAACCCTAACTATCACAATATCAATATTTACTAGATCTTCAGGTCTAGTTTGAAGTATGTAACATCCTTTTGCATTATGTTCAAATCTTCTTGGAGAGCTAATGTGGCCCCATGGTGCATATATGAAGATTTTCTGCTTATTTTTCTGCCTCCAGTCATTTCTGTCATCATGTTTAGGTTGCTAGTGGAGAACATTTTATGCATATGACTGCCATAACTGAAGTGAAGACAGAGAGGGGGATTGCAGGGGAAACTGCATGATCCTGTACTCCATATGGAACTCATTCTCAGCCCTGCTACGCCTGCATGCCTCAAACTGCTTGAGCCCATTTACAGAAATTTGTCAAAAGTAATACAGGATCCGATCAATTCAAAGGCATTTCAAAACACGTTCAAGAGGCCCGATTGGCAAGCAGCAGGTTGGGTGCACAACCTTGTTCGAACACTTAAATAGGATGCGCTGACGCACATGTTGTTGATTGAATATTACAACATCCAAGAAATCATGAGAACAAGCTCTGTCTAGGTTTAAAACTTTCACGTGGGATTTAATTTCACTACATGGTACATGTTTGACCCAACTCTGAAAGATGAATGAATGGAGCAGTGTGCCAAGATGCAGACACGATTGAAATCAAATGCTCCGTAGTGTCGTCAGAAGGTTTTTTTTTTCCTTTTTTCTGCATCTGTAATATATCTAGCAGAACATTTCTCCACACGTGCTGATGGACGCAGTTGTTATTGCATTACATGGTGCGAGTTTGGAGGGTTGAAGTTTAATTTTCTGCTCCCGCGGTGTGTATCTGTGAAACGCCTGAGCCTCCTGAAGCCCGAGAGTGTATCCCCGCTGAATCGCTCTTTCAGAGAGTGTTTATGTAAACCGGGGCAAATTGTTCCACCAATTACCAGGTTTGGGGGGTCAATGTGGTCCGAGCTGAACAAGCTTCAAAACATCTGCTTGAGCGGGAAGGGGAGGATAAACGCAGCTGGAACTGCGCCTCGGCCAAATGGTCCGGCCCACACAAGGACGCTTGACTTCTTGACCGATAAAATGGAGCAGCTAACAACTGGACTGAAGGAGGAGAGGCGCCATCATTGTTTCGTCCTATATTTCACTCGGCCTGGCAGCAATAATAGACACTACTGCAATTTAACATTTGATGAAATGGCTTGTGGGGCTGTCAAGCGACGAGTAGAAAAGGGGAATCAAGAAGAAAAATAAAAAGGCAGAGGAGAGAGTGGAGTCTTGACATCCATTTTTAATTTTCCCGAAAGGCCAAACTATACATTCTTGTTCTTTTTTTCCAGTGGAACAGAAAGTATTAAAAAATGGTACATCTGGTTGAGAAATATCCAAAAATTTACACAGATTTTCAACAGAGGTGATGGAAGATACAGTTGCACCAGATATTTTTTCTAGTAAATGGCCGAGTGGACTCAAAACAAATACAGCTGAAACATTTTTGTAAATTGGTTCAAGTCTACATGAGGACACTTGAATTTTTTTGATTGATAATGCCCCAATGCCGAATAGACTGACTGAGACATGGACCAGGAATGAAGGGATGGAGCGGAGGAATTAAGTGAGAGCTGTGCTGCGCTCTTTCTTTCTCTCACTCTGGTCTGGTCTTTCTCCGTCTGGTTCCCTGTAGCTCGAGCTCAGCAATGTGAGGGGAAAATGTGAGAAACAGATGTGGAGCCTTGACTGCAGATGTGCACATTTATAGGCCAAGAAAAGGCTAATCTTATGACACACACACACACACACAAACACAAAGGACATGGTTGACGCCTCAGGTGCAAGTCTTCATTTCAATAATAGATGTCGGAAATTCCAATAACACAAAGTTGGAGACTAATAAAGAGCATCGGTAAACTATTAAAATATATTTTTTAATCTATTTCCAGGAATCCCAAGAATGAGAGGCGGCACAGATGATAACCCCTCACCACTCAATGAAGTTAAAAACACACTCGAATCGACCACAAACAGTCTAATGGTTTGAAATGCACTCAAATATTAATGCATCTGCTCTAGAGATATGAGACAGAAATAATCAGAGGCTGCAGAGCATTCAGGCTGCGTGAAATGGATGCAAATAGAGCAAGAATGTAAATAATAAGGAGGGGATAAAAAGTGCACATTTGCACTTAATGTACCGTAAATGCGAACGCGAATGCATCATTTCATTCTCACATGACCAAAAGACAAAAGTGGCTTTACGTCTGTGATAATTGGGAGTAATCTGGGTTATTCCTTCTTGTCGTCTCATTCAGTGTGTATTGATTGGAATGTGTTAGTGATGCACTCTATGAGGACAATCTGCAGTGTTACTGTGAGATCTCTGTGTGAGTGTGTGCATGAGAGAGAGAGAGAGAGAGAGAGAGAGAGAGAGAAAGAGAGAGACAGAGACATCTGTCTCACTAGGATTATCTCACTCCAGTCCAACCCCTCTGACTCTCCAAGTCTCTTCGACTCTCCAAGGACCAATAACGTCTCTTGATTTAGTGTTTGGAGGTTACACAGAACTTATGTTTAATAAGCAGCACAGGGTCAGGCATCCCCTGCAGGACTTTGAGGATAATCAGCTCATTTCCATCGCAGGCTGATTGGGGAGGGGAATAGGGACCCAGTGAGAGGTGCTGTGCAGGACAAGCAAAGCCCTTTAGGTTATTGGATATTTTATGGTTTCTATTTAAAGGGGAAATTTATGATCAGTTATGTAAATGTGATTAATCAGATTTTGCTTTCCATTTGCGGCTCTGTATGGGATTGTTAGTGAAAACGTGTCGGTTTATAATGGAAGAGCCTGATACATGACTGTTTGGCAAGCTACTGCGTTGTTGATAGGAATCTTGGCACGCTGACTCTTCTCAATAATTCAATGTGTGTGTGTTTGTGGGGGAGAGGTGGAGGGGGTGGAGGTATGTTTAGTGGGGGGGTTGGCTGAACAAGTGTGCTGAGAACACACCTTGAGTTTCTCAGGAGCAATATTGACAATGACTTCAGCCTTCTCGCAGCGCAATATTGCAAACGTTTCCAGAACCTTCCTCAGCCATAGAGATAGTTGGAATTTAATTATGCCCTCACTTCTTTTCTCATTTTCCCCAGCATCAATGTCTCCAGCAGAGATGCCAGGCCATTTATTACAAATCAAGGCCACAGGACCGAGATGTACGCACACACACACACACTTCTCAAAGGACACACACCTTTCTCACAGGACACACACACAATGATGTAATAAGGGTAATTAAGCTAACTGGCTCACCACATCCAAAATAAGTTAACAGGAATGATGAGTTTCAGCTTTAGAGATTCAGCTGAACCTGACAGATGGACAGACGGACTGATAGATGAAAGAAAGAGGTGCTAGAGTCAATAATAAGTAATATACAGTACAATATTGTATATATAATATGCAATGTATGATGTTAGACAGTATTTACAGTAAACATCATTTATATTCTACAACATTAAATGTGATGTGAACTGTAATTGTTGGCAACTTACTATAGCAGAGAGAGAGAGAGAGAGAGAGAGAGAGAGAGAGAGAGAAACTTCAAGCCTTGTTGTTAGTAGAGAATAATTAGCTTTGGGGAGGCGACAGTAACTTTGCTTCATCTTGGGTCAGATCACACTGCTCTGATGATTATTTACCTGTAAGAGTAAGTGTATTATTTACCTGTAAGCACATGGATGAATGTATCTTAGCCAATCATGGGCATCTGTGATGACGTATGTGGAAGAGGGCAGATAGCATGTTCCTCTGAGTGTGTTATACTGGTGGGTTGGAATTAGCAGGTGGGGAGAACATTGTCAAAAAATGTAGAATTAACGTTAGAATTTAGTATAAATGAGTCGCCATATCAAAGAAACATTTTCAGATTACTGTACCACACGTGTATATTCGGCTGGCTTAGGGCTGTTATTGAACATTGATTGCATTTCAATGTACCACTGCTACAACTGATGAAAGTGAAATACAATGCATTAGAAAACTAGATTCACGTCTGTGTTTAATTCTTTAAAAAGTACAACCTTGCTGATTGTTCTTTGCTGAAACGTTAAAGCATTGTTTGCTTTTCAGTGTTGCATGTTGTCCTCATGTCACAAATGAAAAGTAATTCGTCCGTGTTTTTTTCTTAGTATGATTGCTATCCTCTATTGCATGGAATCTACTCCATTAGAAACAACATAGTCTCATGGTTGTAAATCTGTAATAATTCATATGATTCCAGTTGAAGTTTAGGGCTAGGGCTAGTGTTAGCAATCATACCTTTTAAGCAAGGAACATTATAGTTCAGGTTGATTGGATTGTGTAACTCACAGATCAAACTCCATTTCTGACGGACCACATTCCTACAGAGACCTAACCTAACACCAAATTTATCTCTTTAAGGACTTGTTGTTCGCTGATTAGGAGAATGAGGTGTTTCTACTCCATGATTGCAGTCTGACAAATCCGGTTTTATTTGCCCTTATGCTTCTATAACATACTACATCATAATTTTGTGTATCAAAGCTCTGAAGTCCCACCTTCCCCAGCTTCAGCCAACGTGTGTGTGTGTGTGTGTGTGTGTGTGTGTGTGTGTGTGTGCATTGAAAGGTAAACATGCACCGGACAATATTGTACCAGTCACTTATGCTCTGAAGTCATTGAGCATTTCCCTTCACCATGAGTGCATGGATTTTGCTTTGAGGCTTTCTAATGATCCTGTGTCTCTTCAGGTTAGTCACGCTTTTTGCAGCTCATCTCCCTCTGCTTCAGAAACCAGAGTGCTCACTTGTCAACCTTTTCCAGCCTACACACTTGGAATCAGCAGTGCTCTCATGCTCGGTGCCCTGAAGGAGGGCAATCAAGATCTTGTATGTAATGTAGCATTGAATAGTATCTGTAGAAACACCAAGTGCGTGAGTTGTTTTTTTATGTTGTTGTTGTTTTTGTTTTTTTCCAATCTTCAACTGTCCAGTTTCATTAATCCTGTGCCAACTATAGGCTCAGATTCCTGTTCTCAGCTGACAGGAGTGGAACCTGATGTGGTCTTCTGCTGTTGTAGCTCATTTACCTCAAGGTTTGACATGTTGCGTGCTCTGAGATGCTTTTCTACTCACCACTGATGTAAAGAGTGGTTATGTGACATTAACTGAAGCTCTTAAACTGTATCTGTATGATTCTGTGCATTGTACAGTACAGCTGCCACATGACTGGCTGATTGGATAATTGCATGAATAAGCAGGGGTACAGGTGTTTCTATTAAACTGACTGCTGAGTGTTTGTATGTAATATTGTGAGGTTTGCCCAGATAGTTTGAGAATTGTAATGCAAGTCAGTTTAATGATCTTAGCTCGTGTTTGTGTAGTCATGATTTTATTAATGCAATGCCATAAAGGATGAAATATATTGGTTAAGGAAACTGAGTAGTGTACTCTAAAATTGTGCAAAGAAAGCCAAAGTTTTTTTTTCACTCACTTTTGTAAAAAAAAAAAATATATTATAAATTTTAAATCGAAAAAAAGAAAAGATGAAAAGAGAAAACTGAAAATGGTTCAAAGGTTCCTAGAATAGTAAGTAGATAAGTGCCTTGAATTGGCATAATTAGTTGAGTTTAAAATGCAGATTTAAATATGCTTATTAATTCCATTCTGCTCATTTCATATGACTGACTGCACTTAATTAAATCAGATTGATTAGACCTTTCCCAGACTTCCCCCCACAACCACATAATTATGACAAATCGAGCGCTCACTGCAAATGGAGGCCCCTGATGTCTTCTCCTCGTGACACCTTTAAAAGTCCTGCCATGCTCACACACCTCATGTCTCAGTAGGGGAGAAAGTGCCAGAAGAATTCTTTAACACAGTGAAAAATAGTGTTTCTCCTTTGGGCACTTTCTTCAGTGCAGCTTTAGCTCATTAGATATTCAATGCTGTAAAAACTCTTTTCAGTAAAACATATACCAGCATCCAGCCTCCTACAAAACAAGAAAGAGCTTCCTTTCCCGCTTTTTAGAGCCATAGAACTGGTGACAGGATGATATTAAAATTTAATAGTGTTAATATTATTTTTGGTACAGTTTGTGGTATTGCATTTGCATTTGGTCACTAAAAAGAAGGGTTCAGGGGGAAATTCTAATTTAAATATTCCAATTATTTGGTATTGCTAATACAATGTTACGATGCGTCTCAATCTGCTCCCAGTCTCGCTAGGTCGTGAAGCAGTATATCTTGTACACGAGTTAGGGCACTGGTAAGGACCCTGGCTCACTACACTTTGGGACACTGATGACTCAGTTTCTGGTGACATGACTACGTACTCACATTGTAAAATGCCAACACTGGCATTTATCACCAACAAGCAGAACCGATATCTTTGTGACATGTCATGTATGCCATATAAATTTGTTAGCTTAGTCACACTGTCATGGTATTTCAAGCAGGATCGTAGGCTAGCTAATGGATTTTGAAAAATCCATAAACACTTAAAATTCGTTAGACTCAAACAAACATCAATTAAAGTTGAAAATCGCTAACATAAGTAATCGTTGGAGAGCTACAACAGCGAAAACAAGCTACTTACATTAGTAGACGAAGTTGGCCGAGAGTTCGTCCGCCGGGTTTTTTTTTTTTCTTCGAGCTGAGAGGCTTCAGAAAATATGACATCACTTCCAGTAAGGGAACATAGTGAGCATTGACGCTCCCTGGTTTTTGCAGTGCATTGTGAACAGTCCAGTGCACTGGTAGGATTTTCCGGTTGAGACAGCTCTAAAAATGGCTGACACTCTGATCAGTGCCCTGATTACTGATCTAGGGAAGTGATTCAGAAACACCCTTAGGCTAATGTACTGTGCAATAATGTTACATGAAACTGAATGTTTGTGATATTTTTAATCTTTAGTTATTTAAAATTCTAAGATTCTGTAAGATACTATAATTATATTCTGTTGATACTATAAGATACTATATGTTGACACCTGACCATCACATCTATATGTGCTTTTTGAATATCCTATTCCAAAACTATGTTCATTAATATGCCCATTTGCTCATTAATACCACTAAATAAGAACGGGGACTGATGTTGAGTGAAGTGGGCTGATACACTCGGTGTTCCAGTTCATCCCAAAGGTGTTCAGTGGGATTGAGGTCAGGGCTCTGTGCAGGACACTTGTTTTCTTACACACCAACCTTGGCAAACCATGTTTTCATGGATTTTGCTATGTGTAGAGGGTCATGCTGGAACAAGTTTGGGCCTTTTAGTTCCAGTGAAGGGAAATTGTAATGTTACAGCATACAAATACATTCTATACAATCGCATGCGTCTGACTTTGTGGGAACAATTAGGGGAAGAACCACATATAAGTTTGATGATCAGGTGCTCACATACTTTGGACATGTCATGTACTTTTTTTAAAAAAATTGTCTTACTGTATTTATTCACTCAGTTAGTTGCTTATCTGGACCTCTGTAAGCAAGGAATTTTATGTAGATATTTTAGAATACCCTTGCTGTATAAGGCTGTATATGTTATTATGTCTGTGAGTGTTGGTGATGTTTGATTTCAATAGCTATGTCTGTTTTCTGACCCAGTGATCAAAAGGTTGCGATCTCAGAACCACCAGAGAGCCATTGCTGGGCCTATAAGCAAGACCCTCAACTGCTCATCCGAGTGCTTTTAATGGCATTCTACTGTACCATATTTTGAGCTCCAATTTGATATAAATGTCCTTTTCTTCTGTAATAGTTGGGAAAGAAAATGATAGTGTATATATGCTGTACAGTTTAGTCTGTTCATACACAAAAGAAATAATAAGCCTGTATGCCCATTCCACTATGAGGACTGGTTCTGTTGTAGAGTATCTGTTATGAGAATCTGTGCACAAGTGTTGTTTCTACCACGGATCTCTGCTCATCTTCCTTAAAATGGGGGTATATGTTTTAATATTCACAGGCCAATTTGATCAACAAGAAAAAGGGACAATGTGGCAGAAACAAAAGAATTAAAAACCACTCCCCAGGAGCCGATGAGTTAATGCTTGATGCGGTTATTGTTGCTGAAGTGGTTCCATAGCTGTGATTGGGTTTTTAAGTGGAAATTATCTCACTGGGGGGGTTGGCATTGTCCAACTGTGAGTACTGTTCATTAACACAGTCTCTTTCTTGCTTTGTCTGTTTCTAATATGTCTGTAGATAACATCCTGCAGAAGCACAATGAGGTGACTTACTGCCGCACACGTTCCACACCAGCTGAGTTCATAAACACAATTCTTATCTCCTTTCTCCACTGCTCTCGCTGTATGACACAGTATGATCGAACAGCCATGGGCGCAGAGGCTATCAGATAACAGGCAGAAAATCTGCTTCTGGAGTCATGGGTGGAGCTAAGGGGTGGCATTTCTTACCCCAGTGTGCACCACAGAACTGGATGACCGTTCAATTTTAATTTTAGAGAACAAGCACTGTTCAGTCATGATCATTTTTAACAAGCATGCCATTTGATATGTCGATTGAAAAAGATGGGAACAGGGCCACAGTTTTACACAGCATGTTGCCATGGACGTATCAGCATTTGTTTCCAAATCAGTTGGATACAAGCATACCTGAACTTGTCAAACATGATCTGGCAACCCCAATAACAAAGCATGTTTTTGCACCACAGGTTCAACCTTGGGAAAGGGAAACCAAACACAAGAAGATATGTGGACCTTCTTTAAAAAGACAACAAGCCAGTCCCTCCAGGATTTTGCAGTTTTGTTTATGCAGAAATTAACACAAAATCAAGGAAACTCCACTATATTTGGAGGCGCTTGCAATTTTTTACAAATTACCACAGATTTTCCACAGATTTGGGCCACACTGGGCCATGTGACGTCATCACAATACGCATTCATCCGAAACCTTCTTCGATTCACGCGCATCAAACACGAGTACAGCTAAAAGGTCTCATTTTCAACAGAAGATCGTGCGAAACAATTTTGTGTAATTGCAAGTTAAATGTTACATTACATTAATTAGGTTATTATAATAGTTAGCTACCTAAGTGTTTTATATGGCCTTTGCCAAAGTCCTTCTAGAAAAGTCTGTCCACTCGATGGCCATGTTAGCAAAGCTGTCCCAGGTACTTATTTTCAGTCATATACATTGTTTGAAACTGTCCTATTACTTGTTCCCAGGGTGGTATACCTTTTGCATCTTTAGTACGTACAGTATCTTTTACCTAGAAAAGTACATATACTGTAGTGTCCCTTAAAAGCGGTACAAAGGTAACTGCAGTCCAATTATGTACATTAAACTTTATTCAGGGTACACTATATCCACATTTTAAGGTAAAAGATACATATTAAAAGTACAATAAATATATGTTGTAGGATTTACTGTACTATTAAGGGAAGGATGCAGGCAATTCTGAAAACTACAAACACTACAAACATAACCATTGGTTCGATCCCAAATTTTGTAAGTGCAGACCACAGCCTCAAAGAAATAACATAAAGAATGATTGTGGAACTGCAAAAAGATGGGAGTGCTGTGAGACCTTGGGTGGGTGACTTCTTCTTTGAGCTAGAGAGCAAGGCCGCCCACTGAAGTTTCTGGGGAGTTGTTGAATAGTAGGGAGGGGACAGGGAGGTGGTGGGTGAGGAAACGTCATCACTAATGGACACACTGAGATTCTCCAGCATTACATCTTGCTTTGCTATATCCATCCCATTAAAAAATAGCATGGATCCACTACTGCCAATGATCCAGCACCAAATTCCGTGTCATGAATGGACATGACTTTGACTGTAGCATTGTAGATGTGTGTGTTGTCTGAGACAAACTTCCTTGAGGTTGCTATAAACATCCAGCCCATCTTCAATGTCTTGAATCTTTACTTAGGCTCGTGGCTCAGTAGCTATGTGTGTTGTATGTGATATGTTGATGGTCACTCTTACTTTGGATGGTTGCAGCTGATGGGACTCGATGACATGATTGGTTCATTTTTCACACTTTCTGCCTCACCCCCCTGTGTTAATTTGACAATAATTGTGCGACCTCTTCGGGCAAAAATGGCTGTTCTGAAAGTGGCATGGCCACTTGGCAGTCACACTCATTTAATCACTGAGTGCGTTATTACAGTCAAGCACTTTCCACCTCTCTCATGTAATCACGTAATGGCTTCTCATGCGTCGCAATGACATTTCCTTTCATAGTCAGCCACACGTCTAAAAATGCCAGAAACTAGTGTTTGATGGCTCTAGTCACCCATCTTACATCCCTGATCCTCCATTCCTCCCTTATCTTGCTGTTTAATATCCTTCCGATATCCATAATGTTATATGTGGTCCACTTTTGGAAGTGTAAATATCAAATCTAAACATTTTCCTGATTTTTCTCAAGGACAATCAATTGACTGAGACAAATTTGCAGTGTCTAGTTTCTTCTTTCATTTTCCAATTATGTTCTATAGGCTAACCTAGCAACAGTAGTGATGTTATTTTGCTGTCATAAATTACTATTATTTATTTAAAAGTTTATTATACTTTAACTTGTCATTGATGTTATAAGTAGTCAGGTATCTAAAAATACAAAACATACAAAATACAAAATTTTCTAAATCAAATGCCCCAGGTCATTTCTCAGATATTCACTTTAACATTACATTATTTCTGAACAACTAAAGCTTAAAAATGTAATGTCAGTGGTGATTTCTCACCGCAAAATCCTTAGTGTCTCATTTTACTAATATTATTGACAGCATTAGTTGACCTTACAAACCATCAGCTTCAGAAATAATAATCCATAAGTAATGGTAACCAAGTAATAAATGCTTTTTTCTTAAATAATGAACTATGTTAATCACAAGTAAACCCCGTGTATTTATTCCATTTATGAGTACAAATATGTCCACAATAACTAATATAAACAAATACCTTCATTAATATAAATATATTTGCTGTGGTTAATTGGCAAGATTCATAAGTGAGGTTCAATGGAAAGTTAAGATAATTATCAAAATTATGTGTTGTTAAGTAATTTATGCAATTTGATGCAATTTTATTTAGTTCAAAAATTTGTTAACACTTTGTTAACATTACTTATGGTTTATTAAAGCTGAAATTCATGGTCTGGGAATGATAACCTCAATATAAATCTTTACCATGAAATTAAATAAAGATTATTTTAAAGTGAACCCATGAACATTTGATTTATATGTTATATATATTTATTTATATTTATATTTTATATATTCATTAGGATGTTCAGCCTTGTAGAATGCTGGCTAAATGCAGAGGCATTTTGGCTCTCTTCATCACTCCATCACCTTCTTCCTCACTGGTTTCTCCTTTCGAAATGACATGTTCTCATAGTAGCAATCACAGGGCATTGTCTGTGTTAAGTCAGGCGTATCAACTCCCATGGCAACCGCAGACGATGCTTTATGGCTTCTACCAGCTTTTGTTTGTTGTTATTGATTATTCTGAATGCACTGATGGATGCGTGCTCATAGTTATTGATTTAAGTTGTGGTTTTCACAGAAGTTATTTAATGCAAATGGCTGATCCTACTGGAAAACATTCTGTACATGGTATATTATCTCTTCAAAGAGATTAACATAATGAATAAACACTAAATTGCTTATATAATAGTGAAGAACAATTGCTCTGACTGGCTGTCTTTAATAGTAAACTCTTTAATCCTGTGTCTGAATATGTCTATGTTTGTTAGAAGCATGCCAAAGATTTTTATCATGTTATAAGTAAGGAAGAAACAAAAGTTGATTATTTTCCAATAATAGCATGTCATGAAGTTTTTTCCCCACTTATACCACAGCAAGTTGCCAATCAATATTTTTAATTAATTAATTAATTAATTAATGACATATTGTACTTCTTCTCCATGTATCATTATGTTTAATGTTGTAGAACGCCCATGAAACTAGGTAGTTTCTGTTATCACTCTTTTTTCGTATCTTTTTTCCCCTCTTTCTGTCCTAAAGGTGAAGTCACATGGTGGAAAAATGAAAGTTACTGCTTTACTGTATCTCTAGCTACAACGTGCTGACACGAGAGAATTTTTTCCAAAAATGTTAAATAAATATCTCATAACAAAATACTTCACCATATCAATGATTACACAATGATTTTTAATCTGTTTACCTGGATACATGTGTTCTTACTATAGAAACTATAACATATTAGAATGAGTGAATTAATATAAACTGTTCAAGCTGTGCTGTCATAGAAAATTCGCCCACACCTTCTGACCAATCAGAATCGAGCATTCAAGAGCTTTGTGGTAAAACGCAATAACATATATCTCAATTCAGATAATATGGCCTATATTTCATATGGTTCACTTGCACGTTGTAATTTCCTCCATGAAAATACATAGACTTTACTTTCACATTGGTTCTGTAAGATTTCAGTGCATGGAAATAGTGCTTTTCATGACAGTGAAAGAAAAATAAGTGAAAGCACACGGCCATTTTTTTCCCCTTCCGACTGCAGTCATGACAGAAGATGATGAAGGTCTTGCACTGACTGATTATAAGACTTGCCCTATAAATCCTGCCTTCATAAAGGTTAGCTAGTGATCCATGACATAAAGAGCACTTTTCCTTGTAGTTAAAGCCTGGCATCGGTTAATGGGAGACAGGGACAGGAAGAGACGAGCAGCCGAGGAAGCTGTCCTCATCTCTGAAAGCAGAATTAGGTTTTAATGTTAGCGAGGGTGTCACGAGAAAAGAGAGCTCAAACGCCTCTGCAAACGCCTCTGCGATTAGTCAGACCCGGCAGTTTGGCAGGGAAAATCATGGAAAATTTATTTGCTTGAAACGAAACTTTGATGGCCTGTATGTATTTAAGGTCTTTTGTGTGTGTGTGTGTGTGTGTGTGTGTGTGTGTCAGTGTGTTTTCTAAACCATGACTTCTAGGTCCATTAAAGAATCACAGACAAATTGTTTATTAAGAGGCATTTGACAGTCTTTTGATTCCTCTTAATAACACTCACCTCAGAAATAAACGTTATAACTTTATATTAATTATATAAATGTTGTTCCTAAAAGCCTATAAGACACAATATATATTAATGCGCAACCCTCTGTAAATTTGTGTCCTGTCTCGTTGCTTTTTACCTCACATTGTCCTGTACTATGTTCCTTATTGGTGTGTACCAAACAAATTCTTACAGCACCTACCTTGTTCTTGGTTACATACACTCATACATAGAATTTAATAGAAACACCTGTACTCCTGCTCATTCATGCAATTAAGCCAATCATGTGGCAGCAGCGCAGTGCAAAAAATCATGCAGATTCAGGTCAAATACTGCAGTTAATAGTCACATCAAACATCAGAATGAGGAGAATATATTATCTCCGTGACAGGGTTGTTGGTGTCAGATATGTTGGTGTGAGTATTTCAGAAACTCCTCCTGGGAGAGTCTCTATAGTTTATATAGAATAGTGAAATGAAAAAATTATAATAATAAATCATCCAGCAGTTCTGTGGGTGGAAATGCCTTGTTGATGAGAGAGGTCAGAAGAGAATGGCCAGACTGTCTTGAGTTGATAGGAAGGCTACGGTAACTCTTTACAACTGAGGTGAACAGAAAAGCATCTCAACATATCAAATCTTGAGGTGGATGGGCTACCATATCAGGACGGGACAGATGAAGCTTGGAAAAACACCACAACTTTTTTCACACACAAAAAAACCTACATTACTTTGGAGCTACAGTAGGGTTTAATAAGCTGGATTCCCCAACACTAGTAGTTTAGCTGTAGGACAATTAAAAATGCCTTGTTTGCGCAAATTTTTAATCATATGTTTTATTTTAATGGAAACTTGTGAATGCTCCTACAACCCTATCTCTTAACTAAAAGATTAACATGTGACTAATACGATGATCACTCAGTTACTGTGATCATCCCTTCATATGCTTATGTTCTCAGTCAATAACTCATTGACTTACGTTTTTGATGAATGATACAATCATATTAGAAAATCATTTGACCAAACGTCGTTAGCTTTTGATGACTGATTGATTAAAAACAGTCAGTAGTACATTCAGACTACTAAAACCCTACCGTATATCATTTTGTAACATGCAATGAAGAGGCTTCCTTTGTGATACCTCGAAACAGAATATTGACTGAAAGTAAAATATCCCATTCAGTTCTAACAAAAGTCTAGGATTCTGTGCAGTCAAGCGGTAACCATGGTTACAATAGTTATGGCAACCACTGTTTCTATCGTTTGTGCAATGAGGTCTTGCCAAGGTCACTGACAGATGAACCTCTTACAAACTCACTGACTAAGAACTGTGGCTCCATTTTTTTACCTTTTTTTTTATTGCACAATTTGTGGCTGAAATGGTGTTTTTATGAATCCTTTGACATCCGCACTGCAGTATTTCAATCATCTCATGAGCAATTATGGGGATTTTATGTGTAACTCCTTCATCGCCCCCTGATGTGATGGAGGGAAGGGGGTGAGCGGGTGTAGCGTCGCAGTGACCTTTCTGTGTTGCCACTTTTAGTGGCGCGACCTGACTGAGCTCATTAAACGCAATGTAACGGATCATTCCCCGCTAATTGTTTTCCTTGACAAATTGGGTCTCAGACTCAAAGCGTTCCACAGAGAGTGAAGTTCTGTCTAATGACACTGTTTGCATTCTGCTTTGTGTTTGGATTTGTGTCTGTGTAACCCTATGGGATGAATGTTATGGTTGGACTATCAACTGGTTTCACCTCATATCGCTTCCCAAACACTCTGCTTTCAGAGCTAATGAAGAACTTCCATTAACAAACTCTTGTTTCTCAACAACTATTACATACTACTATTTTAATTCCACACTATTGCAACTATCTTTAATTAGTCGCTAGAGATATATAATAGTATATACATTCTGTGTATAGTAACAAAAATGGTAATAATTTGCTATAATAATGCTATATTACAGTTTGTACTATATAGCGCTGTTAAATTCTCAAATATGATTGGATAGAAGGTATCGGTTAATTTCCAGCAGCTTTGACAATAGTGCTGACTCACGTTTTTCACTTATGCACTCATTAGATGTTCTTTAGTAACAGTTTATTCACAGACCTGTATGGTGGATGCTCTACATAATCGAAGCCTAATAACAAATGAACTAAAAACATGTTGTTTAGCTAAGAGAAAAATGTACAGTATAATTGTTGATATGATTTCTCTAAGGAGATGTTTATTTAAGGTTGGTATAAGGAGTCTCCAGTGTCAGTGCTTTTTGTAACAGTCAGTAAGTGTTTCATCACAGGAAAGTCTTCAGGATGTCAGGTTTTCCAGTTTTTTGGTAATGTAATAAGCATTAAATGCAACTATAAACAGATAAAAAGGTATACCATGGCATTTTTTAATTAATAAAAAAATGTTACCACTGGCAAACTGCTGTAGGATTAGAGGAACAGGATGTGCTGTTATAGGATAAAAGTTTGTGTGCCTTATGGTTTTTGAATGAATACCATGTCGTGTAGATTTGACAATATATCTACAAAACCAAAAAAAAAAAAAAAGAAATGTGGGTGTGTCTTGTACAGAATCCCTAAGAGGCCATGCATTATTATTTTTTTCTTTCTTGTTCTCTTGTGATCTTGATATAACAAAAAGATGTTTACCCACAACGTCATTTTATCACGAGAAACTCTTGCACCTTGAGAATGGGACTTGTGATGCATGCATGTTGGCATCTTCGCTATCGGCATCATAAATGTAATAATTGCCCGTTGTACAGATGAACTTGATCTCTGCATTAAGAGAGAGGGTGTCCCTTTCTCAAGTGTCAGACACTAATGTGGAAGTTGTCAATCACTGACAGACATAGAGCTATCAAAGTAATAACTAATATGTTCATCCATGATGCTGCGGGATTGCGCTAAGCTTTTGCTGCCTTCAGAACAATAAAAATGTTGTTATATCAAGTACACCGAAAAATTAAGTCGTGATCAGAATAAACAACTTTTGTTTTGTCAAGATCACGAGAAAACAATCAAAAACAATGCAAAATCAACAGAAAAATACTTTGAAAAGACAATTTGCCATGATACTTCACTTTGTCTGTATTGTAGGACAATATCTTTCTTTCATTTTGTCCTAATATTATTAAAACATTTGCACTTGACTAGTTATCCCATACTGTATCATGTAATTATATTTCCTATACAGCATACTATATGCATACTATAGAGTGCTTCGGGAATTGGAGAGATGAGAGATGATTGTGTATGCAAACGAAAAAGCAGACCGACTTACAGAGAGAAAAGCTGAACCTGAGAAAATCTCCTACAGAATACTGATGACATGCTTTCCATAGTGGAATTACAGTTTTCATTTGACTCCTCGTCTCCTAAGATGAGAGTCCTTATTTGAACTGTGGAGATTTTGCTCTGAAAGAAGAAGCCATATTTTGCTGCAGTGGTGCCGAGCTGTTGAGATTTCAGTATAATTGGTATTCAGGAGAGAAAGCTGTGTGTGGTTTCCTATCCTCTATTCTCCACTCACCTCAACCCCCAACCCCTCTATGCATTTATTCTCACTCCTCTCTCTCGCTCTCTCTCTCTCTCACGCGCTCTCTCTGTCTCTCTCTCTCACTCTCTCTCTTTTCCCTCCACCTGTTCCATGGTCCAGTGAAGGGCTGGGAATGCTATCAGGGGAAAATGCCAGTCCATCACAGGTGCGCTCAGGCATCATGCCCAGCTGCCCTCCACCTCCAAGTGCTGCATTACAGCATGACGGATGGCTTTATATCAGGTGTTTAAAGCAAGGGGCCACTCCATCTGCCCAAGGATTCGGGAAGTCCGGAGCTCAGGCTCAATGAATGGTGAATCAGGCAGACAATCAGGCAGACTCTCTCTCTCTCTCGCTCTCGCTCTCTCTCACACTCACACACACAATTCCCTTCATCGCCTTTCTCTCTCTCCAGCAAGCCCACTCTGCATGGGAAGTCAGGAGTGGGAGTGAGACACCAGCAGGCACTCGGAAAAATCAGATGTGTTCTGTACAAGAGCTATCTGCTGGACTCAATTTTCCCTGCTAGTGTGTACACCACCACCACAGGGTGCGAAGAAAGCCTGTTACCATCGCATATGTGCAGCAAATGTGGTGTTTCACTCAAATCACTAATGTCATTCAAGAAATGTTCCAGCATCTTTACAACATAATCTCTAACTACAGCATTTGTAGCATATTACCACTGACAATCATTTCAACTCATGTTTCCCATTTGCTCAAAACTGAAGCCAGTTGTTGGGGCATGAATCAACATATTTTTATAGTACACTTTGATGAATTATTATGTCAACTTCTCTCTAACAGAAGACGTTCATAGTATTCTTAAGTATTATTCAGGCCATTCAGATAGTCACGATCCATTCGCACGGGATAAGTCATCTCTGTATAAATCACAGACATCAGAATATAACCAATGCCAAAACTGGACAGTTGAAGATTGGAAAAACATCTCCTGGTCTTCTGCCCATTGTAGCCTCAGATTCCTGTTCTTGGCTGACAGGAGTGTAACCTAATGTGATCTTATGCTGTTGTAGCCCATCCACCTCAAGGTTTGACATGGTGTGCATTCTGAGATGCTTTTCTGCTCCCCATGGTTGTAAAGAGTGGTTATCTAAGTTACAATAGCCTTCCTGTTGGCTCTGACTTCTCGCATCAACAATGCATTTCCATCCACACAACTGTCACTCACTGGATGTTTTTTTGTTTTTTGCACCTTTCTGAATAGACTCTATAGACTATAACTGAAGCTCTTGACCTGTCTCTGCATGATTTTATGTATTTCATGATTGGCTGATTAGATAACTGTATATATGAGCAGGAATACAGGTGTTTCTAATAGTGGATGGTGTTGTATGTTTTTGATGGAGACTACAGTGTTTCTGTAAAAGACTTTTTTTTAACATTGGACTAGTTTTACATGTGAAGGTGGAGTAATATATAATAATAAATAATTATTCTTGGAGTATCTCTGGGATTTTAGTCCTGTCTGAATGCATCATGTATCATGTCAGTTATTTTTTTACGGACTGCACATATCTGGACACATCTGGAAAGATTATGCGGTATTTTACCTTCTATAAAATGAGCAGTAAAAGAAAAGCCCAGGTAATATGGTCTGTTATATCCTGTGGTTTTGTGCTTTTTTTCACTATAAAGACAGTCGAGGACTCGCTCTTTTCCATTGTCCACTGCCGAAACCAAAGCAAAACAAAGAATTGTCTTTGCAGTTTTAAATGCCAAATAAACAAACATTGGGGATATTCAAATGGTCCCTTTTTAGTGGAGAAATGAGGCTTCCAGCTGCTATATGTACAAGTTATTGTTATTCTATCATAAGTACAGCCTACCTACATGATACCTCACTACTGATCAAGCTTAACTTGTGCTGAAACATTCAAGATTACAAACGCTTATTAAAAAAAAAAATAGTGAAAGAAATTAGCTTACATTAAAGATATGTGTTTGTATTCATACATACAGTATTTCCTGCTATTTTGGTTTGTCCACCATGCGTACAATATAATATAAAGACACTTACATCTGTAATTTATATGGACATGCTTGTGCTTATCCAATGTGAATTGTACATAATCATTACAGACATTGTCTGGCAACATTACTTAACAGAAATACGTCCGGAAATCTTAAAAGTACTTAAGTCACTCTGGATAAAGATGTCTGCCAAATGCTGTGTTTGTTCTATTGATCTAGTGTTGAAAAGATACAACTTTCCTTCATGACTGTAACAGCTGTAATTTTGAACAATTATATGGTTTGACGCTTTTGATGGAGTTCGGCAACTGCCCTTAGACCAGTCAATTTCAAGTGAATGGGTTTTTCATTCTTTTCTTAGTACAGGGAGTCATGTCGAAATATATGTTAGAGATGTGTAAATATAGGAGTAAGAATAGGAGGATTTTTGGGTTCAAATGACTGACTTTGAACTTCAGTAGCAGTTTTCCAACATGAACCATTTCTCTAAGAAATATTTTTAAAATCTTATTTTTATAATAGAGACTGTATTCAGGTTGCTTTGACCCGAGAATTAAAATGCCCGGTCTTTTTAAAAATATGAACAGTCATCACTGTTGAATGAAAGTGCAGAAAAGTAAAAGGTTTATTTAAGACCTGAATGTTCCATTAGTCTTGGTCATTTGACTATTCAAACATACACTACATGACTAAACGTTGGTGGACGCCTGACCGTAACACCCATATGTGCTTGCTGAAAATCCCATTCTATATTTAGGCCCCCTTTGGTGATATATTAACTTCCACTCTTCTGGGAAGGCTTTCCATTAGATTTTGGAGTGTGGCTGTGGGGATTTGTGTTCATTCTGTTACAAGAGCTTTAGTGAAGTCAGGAACTGATGTTCGGCGAGGAGACCTGGGTTGAACATCCCAGAGATGTTTGGTGTGGTTGAGGTCAGGGTTCTGTTCTCAAACCATATCTTCATGGAGCTCAGTTTGTGTACAGGGGCACTGTTATGCTGAACAGCTTTGGACCTCTTAGTTCCAGTGAAGGAAAAATGTAATGCTACAGCATACAAAGACTTTATATACACTTGTGTGCTTCCAACTTTGTGAGAACAGTTTGGGGAAGAACCACATGGGTGTGATGGTCAGGTGCCCACATACTTTTGGCTATATAGTGCATAAATGTATATGTCAGAAGGCTTTGCCATCTTGTTAAGTGGTTTGTGTAACTGTTTCCATACCTATAGATTTTACCACCATTAATAGAGATAAAGATACCATAATTTTTGATGAGATTGATTGTTGATATTGTTCCCTCACTTTCTCTTAAAGTTACTATTATAACAGTGTAGCTTATCATCTTGCTGAGAAACCAGGAAACTCAACATCCTTGTTTCTTAGACTTTCCTGTGACGGGAAACTTAAAGATACAGGTTTACCTCTGACTGTTACGAACCACTGACACTGGAGACTCCTTCTCTAAATGTTAAATAAACTTCTCTTTATAGAAGTTTCACTATATGAATGATTATATGACTTATTTTTTTCTTTGTTAAATTACAATGTGTTTTTAAAACCTGTTTTATTATTTGTCTTCGATTGTGTGGAGCTTCTGCCATATATTGTAAGTCCCTGTGAATGAGTTGTTACTATAGAAACGATAATGTATTAGAAGGAGTGCATTAATATAAATCTGCGGTTTGCTTTGCAACTAGAACTGCATATAGTCAAAGCTGCTGTTATAGAAATCAACACCTTCTGACCAATCAGATTCAAGAATTCAGCAGCACTGTGGTATAATTTTAAACTAATTTCACAATAGCAGTGTGGTGACTAAAGTAAATAGTCAGCTTTCTTTAGTTTTTACTTTTGTAACACCCCCCCCCCCCCGCCCCCCGCCCCCCCGGCCGCCTTAAAATGTCTGCATGTCAAATAAATAATTTTGGAGATACTTATGACATACATTTGTTGACATATAAATTTTTATATGACACAGTAAGCTCTCTGACCTTACAGAATACTTGACTACTGTGTGTGTGTGTGTGTGTGTGTGTGTGTGTGTGTGTGTGTGTGTCTTTATGGCGTCTAATACTGTATCTGGCTTTTTAATTTGTCTGTGCTGCAGACAGCACTCTGGAAAAGTCATTCAACTGAGTGCACTTCCAGTTGCGGCAGCAAGGCAATTTCATTCTGTCTCTCATCTACATGCTTAGATTTCAGTGAGCGTGATTCACAAGGCAGCTTGTGTGTGTGTGTGTGTGTGTGTGTGTGTGTGTGTGTGTGTGAGTGACTGACAAGGAAGGCGACGTTACACTCCGTGTGCCTTGTCTGTCAACTTTTAAGCATCAAGGGGAACGGAGGCGGTGAGATGGTTTTAACATGTGTGCGCTTAAAAAAAATTGGCCATAGAGAGTGCACAACATAGAATACACTATGATAGTGCCTAGCTCCTTAAACTGGAGCACTAAGAGACTTATAAATCTTCCATTTTCGACTGATCTGACTAGCGCTTTCAGGCATGAAACAGTATTCCTTTTTGTTTTCTGTGCTTGGTTTCGTTTTCACAAAAGGAGCTCTGTTGTGTAAGATGTCCATGGGATTGTCTTTTTATATTAGTTTTCTTAAAGGAGTGTAGTGGCTTGTACTCAGGAAAAGAAATATCATGTTATATGGGTCCACATGGGTTTGCTCTGGGTTCTCTGGTTTCTTCCCACCTCCCAAAACATACCTGTAGGTGTATATGGTAAATGGCACACTTATATAGCGCTAAACACTGTGTCTCATTCACACACACACACACTCACACACCAATGGTAGCAGAGCTGCCATGCAAGGTGCTAACTTGCCATCGGGAGCAACTTGGGGTTCAGTGTCTTGCCAAGGACACTTCGGTATGTGGAGTCATGCGGGCCGGGAGTCAAACCGCCAGCCCTACGATTAGTGGACAACCCACTCAACCAACTGAGCCACAGCCGCCCCCCAGGTGGCTAAATTGCTAAATTGCTAAATTGTCCCTAGTTGTGAATGTGTGTGTGCATGGTGCGCTCTGATGGACGTCCCATCCAGGGTTTGTTCCCGCTTCACGCCCAACGTTACCGGGATAGACTCCAGATTCATTATGACCCTGACCAGGATAAAGCAGAATGAATTTAGAGCCTGTAGACAGGAGCTGGTCTGAGAATTGCACCTAATTGCATTACGATAATAATAATAATAATAATAAACTTTATTTTATAAAGCGTCTTTAAAAGCAGCTTCTCAAAGAGCTGTACACAAAATAAGCAGTACACAGAAAAAAAATTAAATGATAAAAGTTAGTAAGAATAATAACAACAACAACAACAATAACAATAATAATAATAATAATAGTAATAATAAAAGTATACATATGACAGAGTTACATTTCTTAGCTTCAACCCCCTTTAGTCTGTTAAACCTGCCATACAATGGACTCTAAAATGACTGGCACCCTGCAAATAAGTAAGCAAAAATATTGTAAAAAAAAATTGTATGGAATAAACATTAAACACAATTATTCAAATTTTAACAAATAAAAAATAATTAATCTTGGAGTATCTCTGAGATTTTAGTCCTGTCTAAATGCATCATGTCAGTTATTTTTTTATGGACCGCACATATCTGGACACATCTGGAAAGATGCGGTATTTTACCTTCTATAAAATGAGCAGTAAAATAAAAACCCAGGATATATATATATATATATATATATATATATATATATATATATATATATATATATATATATATATATATATCTATCTCAAATAACAAAATAGCAAAATGGCATTCTTGTATGAACTTCCTTTTTTTTTTATCTCAAAAACATATTCACTGACATCTCATTAGAATATTTACACCAAATATTAATTCACTTTTCTGTTGTTCTGTTGTTGAGAAAGTGCTGTGTTAAACTGTTAAACTTTGAAGAACTATTTCTACTCAAATCTGGCATCATGTCTGTATACGGCTTTAAACACACGCCACAAGCACCACGTCATACAAGCCCATGAGAATATCAGACACAGAAACTGACACCGATGAAGATCTAGGGGACAATTAGCACAAATTGTGCATTGAATAAAGGAGCCGTATCCCCTAACTGTACAGTAACATGGTAGGAGTGCCTAGTACAGTGTCCACCAATTGTACACTGTGTACACTGCTACTCAGTGTAGCTCTCACTAATATGCCACAGTGTTAGTGCTGAAGTCCTATAGTGGTCCTACAGTGGTCTTTTGTTATTGGTGGGAATGACAAATACTGCATAGTAACAGATAGGCTGCCATCAATAATGATATGTCTTTCAAAGTTCATGTTTATAATAATAGTTTGCTGATAAAATGCAGAAGTAGTTTGTGTAACTCATTGGCCATTTTAGCAGGATGTTTGCATATGGAATGTGTGCTCAGATGTGTGTACAGTAGGGGTGTATCTGTATCTGTATCTGTATTTGGCTTTAAAACCGAAGAGTTTTGTTTTGTTTCGAATGAATCGAATGAATGAATGATCTGTGAATTCCGTCTCTGACAGTTCCTCGACCTCTGCTACATCTCTCAAGTTCATAATTGTTCTCAACTAGAGATCCGCCGGGGGCTGTTATTTGTAATCTCACTCTCAAAGTCATTGTTTTTCTTTGTACCTGGCTGCAGTATTTTCTATGGGACCCTGTACATGACACGGGGGTTATATATATATATATATATATATATATATATATATATATATATATATATATATATATATATATATATATATATATATATATTGTGGTGACAAATTAAGAATTCATTCCCATGACCAATTAATATGTGAGCACGTTTTATGAATTCGTTCCCTCGCTTTAGGTTAATCGTGGCCATTTTTTACTAATTCATGCCCGCAATTTCATAACTCCTTCGTCCTTTACTATGTAGTGATAAAATACATCTACAGCTGCTGTAATGGACAGACCATATCCTCACCGGTAAAGCCCCCTGGCTCTCAATATGCAATGTAGGCACTTATTAGTAAACCGTGGCCATGATTTACCTAAAATGAGGAAACAAATTAGTCAAACATGCTCACATATTAATAAGTTGTGGGAACTAATTCTTAATTTGTGGCCACAATATATTGGGTTTTTTTTACCCACATGTCATGTACGGGGCTCTGTAAAATTTCTAATGAATTTCGTTGGTTCTATTTCCCAAATATAAACAAACTAGTAACCTAATTTAAACCACAGTGACCATGACCAGACAGTTACTAAGGATGAATGAATGGATGATATAAATTCATGTTCATGATCGTGGTCTTTGTTTGTCTCGTGAGTTTCATATTTGACTTTCATCTCTGGCAGTGGTGGCTTAGCGGTTAAGGTTCTAGGTTACTGCTCAGAAGGCTGGGGGTTCAAGCCTTAGCACTGCTGGGTTGCCACTGCCACCCTCAACCCACTCTACTCCAGGGGCAATGTATGTCATGGCTGACCCTGTGCTCTGCCCCAATGTCCTGACATGCTGGAGTATGTGAAGAAAGAATTTAACCGTGCCGTAATGTATATGTGATCAATAAAGACTCATTATCATTATTATCTATCAAAATAAAGTAAAACCTTCATATTCATGCAGCGTTTTTGTTGTTTCATGTAGATCCCAGTCCTGATGCACACCTCTAGTATGTGTAGTGTACAACCTATTCTGTATTCTATATCTGTCGCCGTATCTGTTTACATCACGTTATCTGTTCATTCAGAATAATGTATTCATATTTTTTATCCTTAGTGTGTAGTGTGTTAATGTTTATATTATCACAGTTTGGACAAGGCTTGTGTTTATGACAGGCCGATGTGTGTAGCAGTGCTGCTCTACTGAAATGGGCACTCATTTAAAACATTTGTTTTGTCAATCTGTTCTTAATATTACACAAGTTCAACGTACCAGCTCTCACTGATTGTGTGTGTGTGTGTGTGTGTGTGTGCGTGTGTCACAGGTGGCCCGGTGGTAGCTGGGGAAGTGCAGGAAGCCTGCGATGTTCTCTGTGTGTGTGTGTGTGCAGGCGAGGTATCCTGTGTGTTCGTGGCCCATCACCCTGGGCGGCTTCCACTTCCAGGAACCGCAGCGGCAGAAAACAGTGCTGTGTGTTTCCTGGTGTGGGTTGCTGTTATCAGCGGCCACTCGAACCTGTGTCTTTTCCCTTGCAGGTTTCCTAAAGCTCTGTCCTTGCACCTCCGGTGTCAAGATGTTGTCGTCTGATTGTTGCGGCAAGCCTTTCTCCAACACACAAAAGGGAGCTGAGTGAGTCGTTGTGATAACGCAGAACGGGGGGTGTTTGGCGATGTTCTGACCTCAGCTTTTCTCTTTCTGTCTTCGTCCATAATACACCAAGCTACAAGCAGATTAAACTTCATGTTCAGTCCACAAATGAATGTATCCTATTGACCCAGACTTTGTCTTTTGATTTTGTCGCAATGTAATTGCAAAATTGATTTTACAATAAATATACCTTATTTCAACTGTGATACAAACAATTTGTAAGTATTTAAGTATATATATATATACATCCACTGAGATCTTCCTGATTGCAGGTCAGGTGTGAAATGTGAGGTTGGGTGTGGTACGACAGACTAAAAATCATCTTGTTGGTTCATTTTTACACAGACCGGCTGTTTTATTTCACTTTCTTATTCTTAGGAGAAAATGACCTAGGCGTAAAATGAGTATGTGTTTTGTTCTGTTTTTTAATTTGTTTTGCTTCATACTAGACAAACTACTCAGTAAGCTTTGGTGTCCTATCATATCCCTAGCTATGTGTAATGTGTTAAGCTCTTAACACTAATGGAAATAAACACACTAAGTAGAGGTGTATGGACTCCTTATTTGGGGATGCAATAGGAAACACAAAGCACCATGGTAATAAAAAAAAAAAAAAGCTGTATCCTAAATTGGAATATACAATTTATGGGTTGCATTGGGGTTAAGAGAGAGATTGCAAGTGCAGCCTGCGATGCATTAACTTCAATAGCATCTGCGTGAAAGAGGCTGTTATCATCAGGCTGTAAACGAAGCTTCTGCTTTCTCTGGCTCGACAGGCCAAGATGAGATCCAGATGGCAGGGGGGAAAGTGTTTGCCTTGAGTTATTGCACACACAGACAGAGAGAGAGAGAGAGAGAGAGAGAGAGAGAGAGAGAGAGAGAGAGAGAAAGAGAGAGAGAGAGATCCTGATAAATAGGCAGACAAATAAACACAGACATAGATAGATAGATAGATAGATAGATAGATAGATAGATAGATAGATAGATAGGTACAGTTAGTCTTACTATCCTTGTATACTGTAACCCCCCCCCCAAAACACACACCCACACACACACACACACACAGACACACACACACACACACACACGTTAGTCTTACTATCCTTGTAGACTATACCCCCCCAAACACACACATAATGTTACAATGATGCTGTTAGATGATATATGCGAGTTTGGTGCAATATGACTCCCGTCCTGATTGTAAAACAATATGTGATTGGTTCGAGTGAGACCATGCTACAATTGGTCAGTGCAAAGCAGCAGTTATCCAATTGGCTTGAGTAGACGATGGGCGGAGTCCAACTATTTGTGAATTTGTGTGCAGTCTTGATGCTAGAAATGTTTCAAAATCCACAAATACACAGGACGCGATCCACTAACGCACAGGACGCGATCCACTAACGCACAGGACGCGATCCACAAACGCACAGGACGCGATCCACAAACGCACAGGACGCGATCCACAAACGCACAGGACGCGATCCACAAACGCACAGGACGCGATCCACTAACGCACAGGACGCGATCCACAAACGCACAGGACGCGATCCACAAATGCACAGGACACGATCCACAAACGCACAGGACAGGATACACAAACGCACAGGACGCGATCCACTAATGCACAGGATAGGGTACACAAATGCACAGGACACAATACACTAACGCACAGGATGCGATCCATAAACGAACAGGACATGATACACAAACGCACAGGATGCGATACACAAATGAATGCAGGGCAGAGTTGTGTTTGTGACATAAAAACATATTTGGAAAAAAAAAATGATTTGCAAACTTCATTTTATTTATTTGTCAATTTAATATATTTTTGTGAAACTACTAACACATAGCCTATTTGTGGATCTCATTCAGTGCATTTGTGAATTTGTTGAATTTTTGTAAATCTCACTCCATTTATTTGTGGATCGTAATCTATTTACTTGGAATTATGAACCAGTTCTAATATAATAGCTACTGTAACTGCTGTAACGACCATGCAAATAATGCTAACTCAATTGAATTGAACTGAAAGTCTATATAATTTTTTTTTCATATAAAATGGCCAAGGTTAATAGTAAATAAAAGTGTGATGTGGCGCGCTGTTTAATGGCCGCTCTAGTCTCAGCATCAGTAACGCGCCCGATCTCCAGATGTCCGTTCCCTCAGTCTCCGCCCCCCGATACACATAAGCCCCGCCCATCGTGCACCTGGGTCTTCCCCGAGCTCGCCGACTAGAGGCAAAAGAGCAGAGCTCCTCAGAGCGCGCGCGGCTACACGGACTGACAGCGCGAGATCCAGACTCGCACGCGACGACGCTTTTCTTTCTTTTTTTTTTTTTTAATTATCTTATTATTTTTCTATCCGCACTTTTAACGAGCTGTGTGTCTCATCGTCCCGTTCAGCGCACACACGATCCCTCAGCTCGCGAGCACAACACGAGGGTTTAAAAAGCGGACGAGAGGCGCGCGAGCGAGCGCAGCATCCTCTCTCTCGCTCTCTCTCTCTCTCCGTTTCTCTCTATATATCTCTCCCCGCTCCAGGCACGCGAGCTCCCAGCCGCAGCGCTGCCCTCGCGCGCCTGACTTCTGACGGACAGATAGCACTGAGTGCGAAAAATAATTTGACGTTTTCAACTGGAAGCGAGAACTTCTAGGACATACGTTGACAGGACTCAGAGAACCCGTTTCTAGGCTAACGTTTTCGACCGGAGTCCAAAACCGGGGAATTAATTTTGCCCTGGTGAATAACCGTGACGCATGGTGGGAATTTCTGCCTCTTTTCAGTGTAAGTCCATTTGTAGTTTGACTCCTTGCATTTATTATGGTTTGCTCTAGTCTAATTAATGGGCTGTGTTTTTGTTGTTTTAATTGTGGTTCATTAACAAATGTAGTGGATGTGCCAGTATAGTCCGTGCCTTAACGCTATTTATACTGGATTATTAAATGTTTCATTAAATGTAATGTTTGTGTTATTGTGTTGTTAAATCACCATTAGACCACATAGTCTACTAAAACAACGGCATGTCCTCCCAAATCACTTTTACTATTTATTAATGTTATAATGTTATCAAAACATCCTATCTGTAGGCATGTCTCGTATTGAATAGGAGAAAATATCTGCAGCACAGTCTGCTGGATCAAAAGAAAACATATTAATATGTGACTAATTTTATATTTACTAGGATATACTAATATTCGGCACGAGCAACTAATCAATATCAATATTAAGGTTAATACAGTACTTGTGGCGCTTATTAGTGTTTTAAGAGAAATTCATCCCCAGCTATTGCTGTTCTGTTAAACAGGCCGTTAAAAAGTTAAACCAACTTAAAAACAAACAAACAAACAAACAAAATAAAGGCAGGTCATCACAACAGAAGCTGAGCCCAGCATCAGCTCGCGCGCTCTAATCGGCCCCAAAGACTTGCGCGAGTTATTGCAAATGCGCATGCGCAATTCTGCTGGCCGCCGATCTGTCACGTCCGATTTTACGCCGACGTCCCCAAAACGTAGTTGTTGTTGTTGTTGTTGTTGTTGTTGTTGAAATGGTACCAAAAATGGCAAAAAGACAAGGTTGACATGGCTTGGTATGCGATTTAAAGACACAATTATTTAGTATTTGCTCTGGAAACCTGGTGATGTGACAATAGACACGTCATTTTAAGAAAAGAACAACAACAGCAAAAAAAAAAAAAAAAAAAAAAAACTCCTGGAGGAGAAGTGATCAGTAGTAGTATACTTATTTGCATAGTTTGTCTCATGGAAGATGTGTATGCCAAAAATGAGCCCAGGTGTTGCCTAACAGTGTGACCTGAGCGTGACTTGACCTTAGAAATAGAAATAGGGCTGTTAGAAATGAATAGAGCGTAGAGCAACGCGGTGGCACAGTGGGTAGCATCGCCACCTTACAGCGCATGGTTCCCCAGTTTGATCCTGAGCTTGGGTTACTGTCTGTGGGGAATTTCGCATGTTCTCTTTGTGTCCGTGTGAGTTTTCTCCCAATGTCCAAAAAAAACCATGCTGAGGATTAGTTGCATGCCTTGAGAAGAACGGTCTATATCACATGCAGATCTTGCAGTATGGTGTACTACGTCCTATACACACTATACTTCATTATGAAGCACAGTGAGCTCGTTTCCACTTTGCACTGCAATCCCCGTGTAGAGAGCGTGTTTTTCTGTTAAACAGAACGAGGACAGGGTTAGGCTGGGACGGCGGACCGGCATCATCCTCTCGCCGAAGCCATCTGCACAGCCGCAGCGTCACACCTGTTCCTTTCTTGTACTCCCACTCAAACGCGTGAAACCAGACACGGCCACAGCTTAACGATGGGAAGGTCGAGCGCTACTGCATTTAAAACCCTATTACAGAGCAGCTCATTACTTTCTTATAAACCGTCACGAAGCAATGATAAAAGCGAAGCGCTATGTACAGTGCATCTGCATATGGTTTCCACACACCTGCTAGGTGTGCACAAACAACTGGCTGCTGAGTGATTACTATGCGGTTTAGCAATGAATATACAGACATTTTGGCCAAATGCCAAGTATCAGGATGTGACTTGTTTATTTAGTGATGTCACCCAAATGGTGTACTTAAGCAGATTTTCCCATCAGAACCATGCACCAATCAAATTGCCAGTGTTTTGGGGGTTTTTTTTTGTCTACAGGGAAAGTATGCTTTTCGACCTCTCAGTGCTACGTTTGCATTTATTACAAATATGGAAATGTTTTGGTGTGGCCCATTGTTGAATTTCTTTTTTTCTTTTTTTTTTTTAAAAAAAAGGACAGACACATTAAGTTGTAACTAAACAATGACCATGTGTGTTATTTTAAATGCCATTCATTTTTATGAATTTGTATGTTCACTAGAAACTGTATCAGCTCCATTTATGAGCTTTGTCGTGAGTGAGGCTCATATATTCACTGAAGGACCACACCGGGACACACTTGATCCTCAGCTGCAAATATTTTGTGTGTGCTCTCTTTTTTCAATTTGCTTCGACATCAGTTACCGTGGAGGGCAAAAGATGAATTATTGATGGCCACGCCATCTCCTGGAACCCAAGTTCCAGATCGATAAGAGGCATTGATGGCCTACAAATTTATCAACAAGAGCAGGATGTATCAAGTGAGACAAGTGACGAGTAGCATAAGGACAGCATATTAAATGGTCTGATATAATGCAAAAGCACTACTGTAATTTAATATTCTTAATATACTGAGGCTGAGGGAGAGAAAATGTTTGCTAGATGGTTTCTTTTTTGCATAGTGGTTGACGAAACGATGAATGAATGAGTACTTCCTTTACATCTGTAGCATCGACCACAGTTGGTCAAACCCTCCTACTCCAGCTGACAGGTGTCTGGACTTCCTGCTCGCTCTCTCTCTCTCTCTCTCTCTCTCTCTCTCTCTCACACACACACACACACACACACACACACACACACTCATCTTCCTCTGTCTTTCACTCCTGTTAATCCAATACTCACTTGCCAATTAGCGACTTCTTCTCTTTGCCTTTGTTATCCCGACATGAGTTCACACACACCACACACTTTTTCACTTGCATTCACACACAGTACGCACGATCTCTCTCACCCAGTACAAAAAACCCACCTCCCTGTCTTCCTCTGCTGTCTCTCTCTCTCTCGCTCTCTCTCTCTCTCTCACACACACACTCACTCTCTCTCTCTATTTATTTTCCTGCCTCCATCTGGACCAAGCTGATATTGTAATCGCCCTAATGCACATTGCCTTCCCCTCACACTTGCACACAATGTGCCACCCCCTCATCCCCCCAAGCCCCCAACCCCCCCCCCCTTTTTTATTTCCGATAAGCCAGGGACGTGCGTTTAATGAATACAAAAGCCCGCACGCACCGCCAGCAGCTAATCTTATTGAATAGGTGCTTTTCAGCGATGCAGAACAGCGATGATGGTGCCAGGAGTGAAGATGTAACCGGTTATCTCTGCGCCTCCTCCATTTTCTCGTCACCGAATTTACATTTAAAGATTAGCTGTGAAAAGGTAGAAAAGATTCGGGGTGGCGAAGGTGTTAGGATGGCAGTGTGTGCGTGTATGTGTGTGTGTGCGCGTGTTTGTGTGTGTGTGCGCAGTCGCACATGGGGCATGCAGTGTTGGAGGGAGGGATATGGGATGAACATGTAAGAAAGGGCAGACAAAAAGGGAAGAAATGGGTTGGTTTCAGTTCAAGCCTCCCTTGCAGGGATGTACATATAGATCTATAGATCCAGGGCATCATTATACTGTATATTGATAGATTATGGAGAATATGGAATGAATATTGACTTGTTTAAGGTGGATGTTCAATGAGAGGTATATATGAGCATAGAAAGGTATTTTATTGCTATGGACAGTACATGGTTTGTATTAATATGTATTCTTTTAGAAGATGCTTATTTCAAGGAAATACAACGTGGAGGCTCAATGATCTTGTGCAAGCTCCGTGCATGGGTCGATTCGGAACCTTCTTTCAAAATCTTACCAGTGTCCATTCGTCCTAAAATTTCATTCACATGCCATTTTTGTGTTTAACAGTGCAAGAGTTGTCGATTCCCTGCTTTATGGACTTCTCCCGCCTATTAATTTGACGTATGGATTTCAATGTACGTTTTTTTTTTTCTTTCTTTTTTTTTTTGAAAAGGCCAGCCTCCGCGGCCCAGTAAAGAGGAATATAATTGTAATATAATAAAGATTTGTTTTGAGCCCCAGAGGCTTCAAGACTGCTTCAAGAGCTCTGGATCAATACACAAAGACAGTGGGCTCCCGTAATTTCACTTCACATATCGACATATTCAGTCGATCACGGCTCACCCTGTAGAAATGTGAGAGGCAGAGAAGTTAAAAAAAAAATGGATGGATAGAATTGACACCAGCCACAATCATTTTGAAAGCAGTTGGTCGATCTGTATTTGAAGTAGTGCAGTCGGTGTTTGAAACATGCCACTGAGAATTCATACACTGCTTAAGAATTAAACCTGATATCGAATTTCAAATGACACAGACACTGTGGTGGAATGGAGAGAAAGAGAGAGAGAGAGACTGGGTGGTGTTACTTTGACCAACTCCACTCATTCTCTCTCTTCCTCTCGTGTCTTCTCTCGTTCTCCTTCTCCGTTTCTCCTTTCACACTCATTCATTCATTTCTATATTGGCGCTACCAGGGAAATTGCCATGATCGCTTGCTCACTCGCGCAGCATGCAGGAAAATTGTGTTGTTGCCAAACGATCAGCAGGTGCCTGTGAGAAGAATGCCCAGTGTCAATTATTTTTCAGCAGAGCCAATTCATAAAAGTGGTGGAGGCATAAAACAGCAGCAGTAAAGAGAAAATCCAAGAAAGAGGGGATGAACCTCTCCTTTTCAGCACGTTCATTTAGTTAAACGGCTGCCGTTGATGGAGCAGGACCCCTGGCGGATCCGAAGTGTGCGAATTGAATGGGGAATTGTGGTGAATTACTTGGCATTATCTCCCCATGAAAGACTGAAGAGACTGTTTTAACACAACAGCATGTCAGACATCAAGAAGCGGCACCAATAGGGATGCGCCGCCGTGTTAGAAAGCAAATACCTTGATGTTATTTTTTTTTTCTCTTGTTTTCTTTTCTTTCTTTTTTTTTTGCTGTTTGTTCTGTAGTGACACAGTAGCAGACAAAGCATGTGGGGCCATATCCAGTGGATAGGTGAGATTCCACCGGTGAATCAAGAATGATGATAAAGATCTTAAGTACTTGCCCCGAAAGGCGCGTACGTAAACTTCATAGAAAGCGAGAGGCGGGGAACAAAGCGAGCCTCGGATCCTGTTTACGGTTGTGTGGGTGGCTTTTTTTAAACTCCTGGGAAGGAATTGCCCCTGCCAGGAGCCGTTCCTGAGTAGTCAAGCCTTCCGGCATGAGCAGGTTGCTTCAGTTGCTACAGTGCGCAGATTTTAAAACACACCGTCCCCTGGAGAAGCTGGAGAGGATAGTGGAAGGGTACATGGAAAGGCATTCTTAAAAAATGGATTTCATTTAGTTGAGGTCATCCCGATTCAATAATAATAGCGAAATAAAACTCAGAATATGTCACATGACCTCCGTCTCTTAATTTCCATTTCCACCTGAGAAAACACACCTCCATTTACACACATGTGAAAGGGTTTTGTGTGTTTTAGTTTCTTAAGCATTACACACTTATGTTGTTGTAGAAAGAAATAAGGCGACCTGGCCAATGGGGCATCCGTCGTTAATTAGCGAACAGAACAGGAGGATAAGGGTCTGGGAGGAGAGGACAGTGATCCATGCCATATTGATCCATGCTGACGATAAGTGTATCAATTAACCTTTATATGTGTGACAGGCATTAATGACCTGAGCTTCTGGCTGCTGACCCGCGGCACCACTTCATCTCTCACTGCTAAGTGTGGTGGGAAAGATTGCTTTACGCCTTCATAGAGTACTGTTTGTACACACGATAGATTATTTTTGAGCTGTGGAATATATTTATATTTACATAATAAAGATCTATATAGAGTTTACAGTTCTATGTGAGCATGACTCAAACTAGGCTAATGTCCCCTTTGCTAAAAATTGTTCATCACATTAGATTGCTGTTTAATCATGATGACTTAAAGGATGATTTGAACGCATTTATAGTATGCTAACAGCTAGGATGCAAACATACCAGCTGATTGTTAAAGCTGTTTTTTACTGTACCGATTAAAAGGAAATATCTTCTTTGTATAATTTGTAAAGAGGTTAAAAATCCGTTGGGAATTAAGACCATTAGGTCTTAGTTTCAAGCCGGTGAAAGTTTCCAGAGCGTAGGTTGCTCGTAAAAAAAAAGTTGCTGACCAGAGGCTTTCAGAGCACACAGACGGAGAAGGTATGGATGAACTTGGAATGCCTGTGGTATGGATTTGCGGTATGGAGTGTTATTTCATGCCCCTGCGATCCCTCTCTGATTTATTCCTTCCAAAATACATTTCAGCGCCAGCGCTTAAATAAGTGCAGATTGTGGCAGAGTGGAGATTAAGACCATACCCCGAACACCGAAAGGGGGTTCTCATGGAGCAATATAATGGCCAAGCGTATAAATCTGTCTCGCCTTATAAGGTCAGAAATGTTTTAAGTTGTTGCAGGGTGTTTTTACACGCGCCAGTAATCGCATTTCCATTCGTCTTTATGTCTTTTTATCAACATCTGGTTTCGTGCACCATACTTCAGTAACAAGTATTCTTTTATAGGACAAGCATTCCCAGCTCTGCTTGCGCTATTAGCTTAGCCTTGACTACTGCTCTGAGTGCCGACCTCCACACATGTTTGCCATTTCTCCACACCATTTACAAAATGTACGCTTTCGAGGGAGAGCATACGAGTTTGCGTACCTGTGCGTGGGTTTCTTCTTTCTTTTCACGTTTTCCATAAGCTGGGAGACTTTTCGTTCGTTTGTTTTTTCGTCTTCAGCGTTCTTTCGGCAACCCAACACATGACTTACTGCCTCTCAGGAGTTTGCAAGTTTGGTGAGGACGGTTTATCCCCTAAAGCACAGCTCTGTCTACACTTCCCCTACTTATAGCCGCATAGAGAAAGAGAAGAAAAGAGAGTGGGAGGAAGAGAAGGCAACGACTCCTCGCTCGCAGCCGAGCCATTTGGCGCTTAAAAAGATGCGTCTGTTTTGAGCCGTTCGCCTCCTCTGAGGCCGATGAACAAGCACACACTTTGGCAGTGGTGGAAAGATATGATCTTAATCTGCTATTTCCTCTTTGGCAGTATTAAATTGTCCACATAATAATTCACAGCTGCACCGAGAGAGAAGGTAACGCCACAGCTGCACCGTTTGAGATTTTTTTATATTTTCTTTGTCTTTATTTTTTATTATTCCCTCCCTTCCAGCTCCTTCTATCCACAATATATGTTGTTTGTGTCCGTCTAATTATGCCTGACAGGTGCTACGTTTGCTAGCGCTAGCACTCTTTTCTAGAATTTGAAATATAGATCTAAAACCAGGCAAGCAAGTCAATATTTGATCCGATCCCGCTTCCACAAAGCCACGTGGTAGTGACTCCATCAAAGCTTGCTGAATGGAAGTTTGTTGATGATGTGAAGCCTTGGGCTATCTCTTTTAATGACCGCCACGAACAGAAACGTTGATAGCTGATTAGGGATCGAAGAGATGTACAGGTATTAAAATCCCTTTAGCTCCCTTACAAGAGCAAAAGGCCCTTTGAGTCAGCTGAGTGCTGCAGGCACTTGTGTTTGTGTGCATGTGCCTTTGTGTGTGTGATAAATTAGAGCTATAAATGTAGTTGGCTTTATCTACCATTGGCACTATATTCCGCTCCCCCGTAGGATTCGGGGGCCCGAATGAAGAGGAAGGTTGAAACAAGAACGGCTTTATTCACAACAACTGTTTGTGTGTAATTACCATATGAAAGGTAGCTTAGAGTCGGGCAAATCCGCACACTTGTCTTCAATTATTTATCTCCGTTCGGGGTGGAGGGCGTGAAGCGGATGGAGCGGTGCCATGAAAAGGAAAAGAGGAGGGCCTTTGGGAACACACTATCACACATTATGAGATGGAAATAGAGTGAAGCCACCAGAGTGGATTAGGAGTACTAACAGGACTGAGAGTCGAGTACAGTTCCTGACACAGATACTCAGTTCATTAGCATCAGTTTGTATTTATTTGATCATATCGTAGAGTGTGAAATGTAGATGAAGGAGAGGAAGAAGAAATAAAGCCCAAAATGAAATTTTAAATGAGAAGGCACCAACATTTATAGTTTAGGATTTTATGATTTCCACAGACGAACCATAAAAAACTTCCAAAGGGAGTTGACTGAAGGGGTGTGAAAGATGCATATTTACTTCTGGTAGCTACTAGTTTTATCTCGGTGAACTTTGCTCTGTGAATTCACAGGTCTAGAGCTTGTGAGCCAATAGAAAACAAGATGGCAGGAGTATGGTGGTGTCTTTAGTAGGTAAAAAAAAAAATAAATAAATGGAGGATTATTGTGTAGCGGTCACAGGAGACGTTTTGCCTCTCTGTTTTCTTACTGCTGCTTGGCGCACAGCACATCTGGGGGGACATGCAGTATTGTCCACCAACATATGCTAAGGTTTTTGTGGAAAATTCAGTTGTTGTTTTTTTTTTCTTTGCCTGCAAGGATTTTCTTGTTAGCAGTGTTGGCACTTCTATTATTCTCCTCCCATCCATATACAGGAAAGAGCTACATCACAACACTCCATAAAATCATACAAGTGTGAAGTGTAAAACAAGAAGTAGAAAATAAGTGCAATGTTTAAAAAAAAAAAAAGAAAAAAAAAAGAAAAAGCTTCAATTGTATGTAGAGACAGATGAAAGGGGGGGAATTTATCTGGGTGGGGTATCCCATTGTCTGAGACTGTCATTGAATATACTGTAGATAATGAACAAAAAAAAAAAAAGATGAAGAGGATAATATCTGCAGGATCCAGAAACTAACCTGGACACACAGAGGAAACAGGGGAGGAGAAAGGAAAGCAAGCGAGTAAGAGAGCAACATACAGGGCTGGAGAGAGAGAGAGAGAGTTATCTAATAGACATCCATCATCAGTGCCAGAAACCACAGAAGTATAGGAGCAGAAGAGCAGCACAGAAGAGGAATGGGAAAGCCCAAGTCTAAGGGATCACATGAAATCTCATTTAGCGTGTGGGTTTGTTTCCTCGTTTCACCAAGCCAATTGTGGTTGTATAGCCATATTCATCACCATAATGTATTTTTAAGATCTCCTTCCTGGAATAGCAGCAAATTGGACTTTTAAGGATAATTACAACAGACCTCCACTGTGCTGCATTTAATACACCAGTGTCATCAGGTATACAAGAGTCTGGTATAACCATGTGACTAAAGGAAATAATTCATCTTCTGTTCCACCACAGTGCTGATGAATTCTCGAATCTGATTGTATGACAGGAGCTCCAACAGCAGTTCTGGCTGCAAAGGTTTATTTTAATGTGCTCATCCCAATATGTTAACAGCTAACTGCGTAACCAAACTAACGAGAGAAAAAAAAAAAGTTTGTTATTAACAAAGAGAAATATTTCACATTTCTGGAAGGAGTCTCCAGTGTCAGTGCTTTGTAACCATCAGTAATTTAAGTATTTCAGGACTTTCTAATTTCTTGGCAACATGACATCAACTTCAGGAGAGAGAGAAAAAAAAGTGAGGCGATGAGGGAAACAACTGTTTATAGCGCTTAAGTGATAACAGGAGCTAAATTGTTTCATGGACATTCCACAGTGATAAATGTAACTATAAATTGCTAAAAAGTACAAAGTGTCAGTCTTTAATAATTAAAATGGCTGCGGTATAATAGGGAAAAACACTTACATGCTGTTTCCTGTTATCCTTAATACAACCATAATTGTTTATCATTCATTACTTATTAGACCACTCATTAGGAAAGTTTTCAAAAATCACTGGCTACTGTTTTTTTTTCTTTGTTCCTTTGTTGCATTTGTTACACTGTGCAGTGAAACGAATGCCACGGGATTTAACACGCATGCTCTAAACACTAAATTGTTGCCCTACTGGAGAATTAGCATCAAGTCAATGTGGATGAGACATGCTAACTTTGGAGCGCTACTCTGCCTTACATGTCAGCGGGAGAGAGAGAAATTTCTTGCTCTTTTTTTGTGTCATTTACTTTGTTTTCATCTTGTAATGGCAAGCACCGTTACAGCTTCAAATTCCCATGGAGTGAAAGATATTGAAAATCTAACATCATCTTCCTGATGACTCACTCATCCTCTCCTTTCCTTTTCTTCTGATTCTCTCTTTGCTCTATTTCACGTTCCTTCATCATCCCTCGTGCTGTCTGTAAGTTTGATTCAGTGCCTCAGAGGGTTTCTTTAACAGCAAACGAGGAATACTAATGGCAGACATATGCTGGAAGACAGCGACCCCATTTAACGAGTCAGACACGAGGGGTGCTCTGGATTTGGTGGCGAGGCTGAACATCCAGCTTTACTGCCATTTTTGATTCTCTTATTCTTCAGCTCTTCTCCTGTAACTCTGGATTTCACCGTGTTTTCCACTACATTTTAATTAACACGTTGCACACTCACAACAAGCCACTCACCTCATCCACCGTATCGCGGATCTGCAGTTCCGAGTTGTCATAGCAACAGCGACAGCCCAGGCAACCGGTCACCGGGGTCAGCGGACCTTCGTTTCCAGTGTTCCACTGTACCGGCGTAGATAATGACATCACAAAACATTTTATCAGCGATACATAACCAAAACAACATCATATCGGCTTCTCATTTCTAGGTGTAAAGGTTATGAGTCTTTTATTAAATATATCGACATGTGAAATCAGGTTAATTCACCATGAAATGGGTCAATCTGAAGTCAACTGCAATTTATTCCTAAATCAATTAAATCTAAAAAAAAAAAAAAAAAGAATCGATTTTAATCGATCAGAGACAATTATTATGAAATATAGATTTCAAAATAGCAGCAAGCAAAAATGTATATTTACATCTTAACAAGATTACACTTCACTGCTACATCATTAAAGTGAAGTCATTCACTGAGACAGTTTGAAAGTAAGTTTGTGAATCTCATTAAATGAATAATAAACGGTAATAAACTTAGCGGAAAAACTCGTTTCGAGTCTATTAAGACCACGTTATGATCATATACAGTATATTGTTCTTTTCCATGTTTTATTTTTTAATGCATTCGCTAAGATGTGATACACAACAATGAAAAATGTTCATGACATTTGGTTAAATATTTGGCAATATTAAAATATGTTAGCACATCTGTGAGTTTAGAGATAAAATTATGTTATTATTATTATTATTATTATTATTATTATATGTAACTTTATTATTATTATTATTATTATTATATAATTATTTATTATTAGTTAATTATTATTAAACGTAACATCACAGGAGAACCTTATAATACTGAGGTCATGACACACTAAATAAATGAAAACTGTAGCTGCAGGATCCAGCACAGGACACACGGTTTTTCTTATCTGGAAGCACCATGTTGTGCGAAGTAGGACTTGTGTTTTCTAGAGTTCTAGCTTTGTTTTTTAGTGCAGAGTGGCATTGTCGGGCACTGTCGCTGGCACACAGGCTTGTTGATGCCCTAGGCAGATCTTGCGGAAGGCAGATAGAGGAGGCCCGGCCTGTTCAGGACAGCAGAGGTCAGGCCCTCAGGGGCTTCCGACTTTAATTACCTGAGGATGAAAACATCTCGGCCAGGCCAGGAGGAGAGAGTGTGTGAACGGAGGGGGATATCGGGGGGCAGAGACATCCTGCCCGCCCTGAGGTTCCTGACAGTGGCGCTATCTGTGCCTGGCCCGCGGTTCCTTCCATTCTCCAGGCCATTGTGTGCAGCAGGGCCGGGCCAGGAACGACTGGTTCCTGTTGGACTCGCGCTCTTTCTCTGTCCCTGGCCCTACTGACAGATTCCTCCTGTTTTGTTTTCGCTCACTTTTTTGTGATTAGCTGTGAGAACATAGCAGATTGATGAGACTTTTTTTTTGTTATCTACACAGAGTTTCTTTATTTACTTACTCCATAATGTGCGGAAAAGGGAAAACGTTCTTAAATGAAATTTTCTGTCCGCGTTCGTGGGCTCGTGTTGTTTATTTTATTTTATTTTATTTTTTAATGATGTAGATTTCTCCACTGAGGTCTGCTTGCAAATGTGCTGAGCAGTGAAGCTTTGCACGTGCTGCTGCTTGTGAATTTAAAAAAAAAAAAAAAAAGAGAGAGAGAGTCTAAGATAGTCTAGTGACAAAGAGAATGTGTATGTTTGGGTATGTGTGTGTGTGTGCGCGAGTGTGTTAATCCAGTGACGTGTGTACTACTAGCGCCTCCTAGTGCACAAGCGTAGCAGGATGAGTCATGCATCTCTCTGAAGCTCTCTCGATCTTTTTCGCTATCCCTATGAGATTAGGTAGAATGCTGAATTATATCTATCATCAGCATTCTTTGATGAATGAGCTGTGCTGTGCTTTAGAGAGAGAGAGAGAGAGACAGTGTGTGTGTGTTTGGCCACACAGCCCACCACAAG